>NC_065563.1:3959523-4264102 GCF_022605725.1 Anthonomus grandis grandis
ATTTTTTTATACAAAAAAATAGCTTAATGACGCCTAAATATGCTTGCGAAAACCGCATCTTAATATCTTCATCTTAACCTAAAATTTAGGCCAAAGAAAATTTTATATGGAAATCCCTTAATATTTATAAAAACTACAAGATAATTTATTTCAAATTTCTTTTATAATGTAAGTTGTGGCCCTATAAAGGACCGATTTTAAAAAGAAAGGGTTTTAATGCCCCCGTAAATGCTCGAAATGCTGACCATCACGCTCTATGCATTGCTAAAGCCTCTCATGGGTAGATAGAACTGCAGCTTCAATTTCGGCTCTCGGTATGGTATGTATTGCATTACGAATGGGGTTTTTCATATCTTCTCTAGTCGTAGGCTGAGTCTGAAATACAATGTCCTTTAACCGCCCCCATAAATAGAAATCAAGACAGGTTAAGTCTGGGGATCGCGGAGGCCATGGAAACAGGCTTCCTCTTCCAATCCACCGCTGTTGAAAAATGTTATTAATATGCTCTCTCACATTCCTAGCAAAATGTGCTGGACAACCATCCAACTGCAAAAACAAATTTTGCCGGACTTCCAGTGGCACATCTTCCAGCAACAACAGTAATTGATTTACCAAAAAGTCGAAAAAAACATTGCCATTTAGAGATTGCTCAAAAAAATATGGTCCAATAATGTTGCCTCCAAGTATAATACCACACCACACATTTAAACTCCAGCGCCCTTGGTGCTGAACTTCACGCAACCAATGCGGATTTTCTGCAGACCAATAATGCATGTTATGCAGGTTGACTACCGTCACTATTAAATGTGGCTTCATCGGTCCAAAGAATTTTAAATAAAAAATCTCTGTCCTCGCGTATCATGCCTAATATCCAATAGCAATAGTCCAACCTACGGTCAAAGTCTGCTTCTTCCAATGCCTGATGTAAATTAACATGATATGGGTGCATTCTATAAATATCTTAAAAAAAGCTGAACTTAAATAAATCCATATTTAAGTTCAGGCGATGGCTATTAGAATTTACCTATTGTCCTTCAAAATATTTTGAATCGTTGTTCTTGATATGCCTAATTCAAGGGATAATGCTCTTGTGCTAACATGAGGATTTCCTTCAATATATCCCAGTACGCTGTTAATATTGTCCACATTTCTTCTAATTCTTGGCCGTTGAAACCTAGGCCGAAAACTACCATTGGCTCGTAAGTTCGCCACTAATCGGGGAAAAAATCTAACATCGCAAGGACTTCGATTTGGATATCGAGCAGCATAAACTCTTTTTGCTACTGCAGCATTTTGGAGACATTCAAAATAAACCGCAAGCATATAAACAGCTTCATCGTTCGTAAAACGCATTTTGCAAAAACAAAAAATGCTCAAGTAACGTAAAACTTTTGACAACTTACTTTTGACAATTTGAGGAATGTTTATGATTTGAGTAGACATTTGTTTTGTTGCATTCCATGGCCTGCTTTCTAATAATTATTTTTTTCGTATTATATCCATAGTGAATATATCACATAAAATAGGTCTGATTTTTAATATAAGCATTATTAATACTTACCTTTTAGTGATATTAGGTAATATTTTCAAAAATGGTAAATTGTGTTTTCAAAAGTAGTGAATTTTAAAAAATTCCAAAATAATTAGTATAAAAAAATTAAAATTTAAGGGTATAAAATATTCTTTGGCCTATATTTTAGGTTAGGAACAAGATATCGAGTTGCGGTTTTCGCAAGATTATTTAGACATCATTTAGCTATTTTTCCATGAAAAAAAATCATATCAACGCATTTAAGTTTTTTTGAGAAAATTAGTCATTTGTGTCAGAAAGCCGAAAAAAGCCCTCTACCGGCGAGATGTAAAACTAAAAAAACATGGAATATAATAATATTCGTAGCTTAATAATAGCTCTTTTCAACTAGCCCAAGTTTGATAAAATCGGCTAAGGCGTTTTTAGTATACAGGGTGTGTTTTAAGCAAACTTTTGAACACCCCCCACCACTTTATTTTTAGAGATACAGCAAAACTATTCAAATAAAAAAGGTTCGGATTAGTCTCTACTTTAATAATCAGCTATTTTTTTGTTAGGTTAATTCAGCAAAATTTATAGAAACATCAGTTTTCTAGATTCAAGATTGCAGTTGCGCCCCCTAGCGGCCATTTTAGAAACTTGAAAATATTTTCCAGGTCATTCTCTTGGCCATTTTAGTAATAATTTTTTTTATCGCAAGCTTCTACGATGAATAGTTTCCCAGATACAGTACCTCGCATTCTTATTTGGCCACCCTGTACAAAAATTGTTTTTTTTAAGAATAACTCATGATCCGTCGGCAAGAAAATATGAGCTTTATGATTTGGTACAAATGCACTCTTAAAAATAGGTGAATAAAAATTCAACAATTGTATAGATTTTACATACAATTTGATTCTGGAAATGGTACAGAATCAATTTGTGTAGAATTTCTCTATGCTATTGTGTTTAAAGAACTGTGGTTCTATAATCAACAAATTGTGTATCAATTTGATTTATTTTATTGTATATATAGTACACTATTTGTGTACTCAAATTTGACAATATTTTATATTTATTTAATATAATTGTTCAGTAAAAAAGCATACAACACCTCTTAGTGTTTTTTTAACATGGTATGTACAGGAAAAAAACACAATTTGTGCATTTTAAATACACACGTTAGTGTAGGTTGTTTTAACAATATATTTTATTTTCTTTCATTTCAACTATTAAATTTTATTACAAATTGTGTATAATAATACTATATATTGTTTTATAAATTTAAATATAGTGTAGGTTACTTATTTTAGGTTTGTATATCAAATTAACATAAGAACTGGAGTTTTTTATTTCAATGTTTTGTATTTATATTCATAAAAATTTAAAAATAATCAATATATTTGTATAAAAAAAATAAACAAATTGTTTAAAAATTTAAAATACATTTTAGAGAATTTCGTCATAAATCTGTGTAATAATAAATTCTAGTGAGCCTGGGAAAAACAGGATAAAAAAAAGCTGTTTTTTTATTTTAACAATTTATTTAATTGTATGAAATATTTTCGAAAATTCCACCATTAATACATTAAAGCAATGTATTAAATCTTTTCTTCAATCGTTTCAAACCTAAGTTTTTTCCATAGATATTTTACACTGTCTCCTTTATAGCTCCATGTAAGTTTAGGGGATCTTGGTGGACACGATATATCTACAGGAGCCTTCCTTCCTATCCAATAAAAAAAAATCTTAATTATTTGTTTTAATAGTAATTTTTAAGAAATTTTTAAAATTTAATTTTAAAAGGTTTTTAGTTTGTTGATAATAGTTTAATTACCATAATAACATATCCAAACATTATTTATTTTCTTGTTTCCATAGCCACTAAACTAAACCAAAATAAACAGCAAAAAAAATGAACAATGGTTATAAAAGCTTATTTTTTAAAAACAACCCTATCATGTGATACATCATTAGAATCAGATTCCGAGATCCCTGTACTAAACATCGAAAAAAGCTCACCCTGTATATATCGTATTTTTCCCCCTCTCTAAGGTTTTAATAATTTAGTAGGAACTTTAGTAGGTATATATCTACCGACCTATAGTTGTGAAAGTTATACTTGCTAGATTTAGTATCTGTGGACTGCGGTTCACTTTTATGAAAAGTTTGATTTAACTTTAAACAAACCACATTTATAAAGACTTACATAAAGCATTTCAATGCAATGACAATATTTGGTTTTTCTAAACCAAGTTAACCAAAGGACGAGAGTGTGAGAGCTAGTGGCTGCCCACAGCGAGTAGGTATATGTAGGTATAGGAGTTCAAATTTCCTTATAATACTACTGCAGGACTTGAAAAGGACGGTACAGGACTGTCAGACAGTGCTATGATTAAGTAGATACCATTTTGTAATACAAATTGAAATACAAATGCAATAAAGGTTACAAATTTAACCGACCTCTACATTAAAATTGGATAGGTACAAAGATAAAAAAGATGTAAAAAAAGTAAGTATACCTACTTATCTATTCTACTGTAAAGTTATCAGTTATCACTGAAAAACTAAATAGGTACCAGCTACCTGTCTTAACATCAAAATATCCAGTAAATTCCAAAGTATACAATAAATGCAAAAAAAAATATGGTGCTTACCTAATTACCTACCTACAAACTGCTCCTGGAGTTGGTCCAATAAACCCCACTCCTTAAGTTTATCTTCAACGAATATATCCATTTTTTCTTATGCAATTTTAACATTTAACGAAACGAAAAAACCTTGAAACAAATTAATGCCGGCCGATTGATTGAAGGACTGAAGAATGAACAGTTGAACACCTGTGGCACTGGGAATTATAGCAATGCTGCCATCAAATGTATCTTAAAGATTACACCGCCAATTAAAAAAGTTACGTTTCCTTTTTCCTTACGTGTGTTATTATCACGATATTATTTAAATAAATAAAATTAGAACTTATGCTGATTGGGCTTATTTTTAAATATCCTATTAAATCATTTTCAATTAACAACTTTAAATCGACTGCGAATTTTGATGCATACCTTTACAACTGTTTAATATTGAATCTGGCAACATTGACGCTAACAACGAAGTTCTAGCGGCAAAGGCAAGGGCGTCGGGCGCGTCCCCCTTTTTACACAATTGTGTATTATAACTACACAATACATGTTTTAAAATTCTATAATTGTGAAGGGCTATTAGCAAGAATCTTTTTTATTCTACACAATTGTAAATAAAATCAACACAAGCCAGAATAAAAAAATTATTAAAAATTGTAGTAAAAATATACTTGGTTATTAGATTTTTTACCAAACTGCATTGGATTTAAAAAAAAAAAATTTGGAATATTTATACACATTATCTTAATAATTAATATCCACTTATGGTGTATTAATTTAATATGCAATAATTGTATAAAATATACACATTAAAACATATACAAAATGCCGGAGAATTTTTATACAGGACTGTGAGATATTATCTAACAATTGTGTATTAAAATTAAACATTTTTTTTTACACAACAAAATGTGAAAAAATCCATCGGGATTTTTCTGTGTGTGCATAAGCTTCCTAATGACCAAAAAAATTATGTCATTGATAATATAATACGGCAACATGGGCATACGCCGTTAAGGACACCACCAAGTATGTGTGAGCTTAACCCAATTGAACTGGCTTGGGCTCAAGTTAAGCGCCATATACGATGTCGAAATACCTCTGGAGACCTGAGCCTCACTAAATTAAGGGAAGTATTGGATGATGCAATAAATTCTGTCACCCGTTCGGATTGGGAAAAATTTTGCCAACACGTTATCCAAATCGAGAAGTAATATTGGCAGACAGACTATATGATGGAGGAAATTGAACTATTAGTAATAACTTTAGACAATGCTGATGAATCAAGTGATAGCGACCTTGAAACTGATAATGATACTGATAGTAGTGACAGTGAAACTGAATGATAAAAACAGCATATTTTGTATATTAGATATATATTTTTAGGGTCAAATTAAAGTTTATTTTCACTTAATTCTGCGTTAATACATTTTTTTAAATAAAAAAAATTAAATATTATAATTAATCGATCAAAAGAACTTACCTGAAGTTCGATCGTAATTATATGAAGATCCAGTCCGAAAATATTACAATAATTGTTTACTATGTAGTACATGCTTCTTCTACTCTAGAGCACAATGTTTCAAGAAAATAAATCCGGCCCTGCTCCATTACCTATCCCCATCTCCTTGATGCCCCGCGTCCGATGTGTCATTGTTTTAAAGATTTCCCTTCCTGTTTTTCGGTGTACATATACTCTGGTTGAGGGTGGGTGGGGTGTAATATTTTCGGACTGGACCTTCATATAATTACGATCGAACTTCAGGTAAGTTCTTTTGATCGATTAATTATATTTCAGGTCCAGTCCTCAATATTACAATAATTGTTTACTATGTAGATGTTTAAAGTCGGAAGCCGAAAAACAGTGTATTTAAAATATATGTAGATACGTACCCAAGTATCTAATGCTTTAAATAAAACAACCTATAAGTAAATAAAAATAAAAATAAACTGAACTTTTATTTCCCAAAAACAAAACAAAAATTAAACTCTTTAGTATTACTTGACCGTTTGTAGGTAAGTATAAAAATGAGATATAAATATTATTATGCCTTAAAAAACTTATCCTAGAAGACACAGTAATTTAATTATTTTGTGTTTCAAGAATTGAATCAAGAAAACTCTTATCTTTAAGTGGTCGGTTATAAAACCGAGCAAATGCGTTGGAGTTTTTACTCCAACCTGCTGATTTTTTATGGAGTCCAGAGAGAGTCCGTTTCTTAATGCGGCTGAAGTCGATGCGTGCCGAACTGAATGAGGTTTGAAAACAGACGAGTCGACTCCCGCTGCCTGTAAGGTCTCCTTTACCCATCTACTTAAAGTTTGCTTTGTAGCAGGTTTATGAGGCTTTTTATATGTGATGAACAGTTTGAGGCATTCATGTCGCAGATTTTGTGTAGCTTCTAAATATTTCTTAAGCGTTGATGTTACACATAAGTTGGGATTCTCAAAAAAAAGGCAAATCTAGGCATGGTTGTACTGAATTGACCCTAGATGTCTTAATTAAATCAGGAACAAATATTTTGGCTCCTTCGCTAGTAAATTGAATGCTTGGAAGAATTATAAAAGAAAATGTTTGCATTCTATGGCCGGTTCCTAAGGCAAGTAGGGTGATTAATTTATGAGAAACACACTTTAAAGAATCTGTCTCTGTTTTTTCCAAAAAAACTAAAACAATTTGAGGATCCCATGTACAGTTGTATCTTGGACTGAATCGGTGGTCGAAGCCTAAAAATTCCCTTGATGAATCTTTTAATTTGGGGATCTTCTCCTAAATCTGATGAAGTTATTAAGGATAAGGCAGCACGGTGAGAGTTAAACGTACCAAAATGTTGTCCGTTGTTTCAAAAACGTTTTGCAAGAAAGATATTATATGAGAACTGTTCTTTTCGAATGGTGAAAAGTTCCTGTTTACACAAAATCCCCACCATCGCTTGTATGTTGAATTATACTGCCTTAATGTGTTGTCACTTAAGGATTTTTCCATAACTGTTACAGCATTTTCCGGTATGCCTTGTATTAAAAAGGCTTTCCTGATAACCTGGCTACAGCCAGGATAAGGTCCGAGGCAAGAGGATGTTTCTGGTCGCTGAAAGGAGAAAATAAAGTATTATCTGCTGGCCCAAAAAGTAGCAGATCACCTTCAATCATTTTTTCGAATAAAGGGAACCACGGCTGCGATTTCCAATACGGTACAACTAAAATACCAGATGCCTTGTCGTTTAAAATTTTTTGCAAGGTTCTTAAAATTAAAGGAAAAGGCGGAAACGCATAAAATCTTAAACTATTCCAACTTATAGTGAAGGCATCAACCATTTCAGCTTTTGGGTCTCTCTGCCAAGAAATAAACCTTTTACACTTACGATTTTCCATAGAGGCGAAAAGATCGATTTCGGGAAAACCAAACTTTTCTGTAATTTCTAAAAATATGTCATTATTAAGGGCCCACTCAGTTTCCGTATTTAAGACACGAGAAGCTTTATCAGCTTCATAATTTTCAGCTGAGGGTATGTATGATGCAAAAATCCAAACATTTTTGGATTCGCACCAACACCAAATTTTCCTTGTAATATCATTTAACTTCAAAAATTTTACGCTACCCATTTTATTTACACTAGAAACCGCAGTAGTATTATCGGTACGAATTAAAATCCTACAGCTTGAGTAATTTTTAGCAAAACATTGTAACCCAAGGTAAATAGCTTGGAGTTCTAAGAAATTAATGTGTTCGTCTTTATAACGGATATCCCACCATCCATTGGCAGTTTCGCCCTGACAAAAAGCACTCCAGCCTGTTAAGCTTGCGTCTGTAAAGATTTCAAGATCAAAAGAATCTCTCCTCAAATCATTATTTGTGGTATAAATGTTGGAAACCCACCGCTTTAAATCGTTCCGCATAGGATCTGAGATATTCATTTTTGCATAATAGTTATCACTATTTTGTTGTAATGCTAGATGTTTTTCTCTCTCTAAAATTTTGGTATACACCCAGCCGTATTTAACAGCTGGGCATGCTGACGTTAGAAGACCTAAAAATTTTGCAAGTGTAATAATTTTGCAATTTTTCCTGTTAATTAACAGTTGAGACCATTTAAAAATTTTGTCTCGTTTTTCCAATGTTAGCTGTATGGTCATTAAAACTGAATTATAAATAAAACCCAGAAATTTAAATCTTCTGTCCGGAAAAAGCACACTTTTTTCCAAATTTACTATAAATCCCAATGATTCTAATGTGACCATAAGAATTTGAACACTTTGAGTGCATTCGTCTTTCGATGACCCTAGAACCAAAAAATCATCAAGAAAATTTACGCAAAGTACCCCCCTGGTATACCGCACATGTTCTACTACCGGCCGTAGAAGCTTCGTGAACGTGAAGGCGCGGTTGTCAAACCAAACGGCAAACAGGTAAATTCATAAAGGGTGTTATTATAAGAAAATCTTAAATATTTTCTATGCTCGGGTGCTACTGGGAGTAAATAATATGCATCTTTTAAATCGAGATTGGCTGCATATGAGTTTTTCTGAATTAACCTGTTTGCCGTTCTGGTGTCCTCCATTTTAAAATGGGGGGCAAAAACGTAATTATTTAAACGTTTTAAATTTAAGATAAAACGTTTTTTCCCATTAGCTTTATCGGCTAAAAATATTGGAGACAGAAATTGATGTTTTGAAAAACTACATTTCTGTATTGCCCCTATTTTTAGTAAGTTGGAAATTTCAATACTAATTTGGCAACTTTCTCTACGATCAAATGATTTTGAACGTAGAAAAACTGCTTGTTTAGGCTTCTTAATAAAAGGTAATTTATATCCTTTAATCCAGCTCAATACAATTGAGGAAGGATTTATAAAGAGCCAATTTTCGTAAAAATGAAAGAGGCGACCGGCATAAAGAGCATTATTTTTTAAATTTTCTCTCACCTTTAGGTTCTCTTCCTCCAGGTGCTTTGGTTTTTGTTGCGGTAAGTTTTGGCTGGTTCTGCCCGGTAGGCAGATTTTTGTTGCCTGGCCGGCCGCGTCTCTGTATAATGACGGACCGGCCTGTGCGTGTTTAAAGGCCGATTTTGTTGACTCGATCCAGGGTTATTTCGGTTACTTACAGTATCACGCCCCTCTTTTTAATAAGTAAAGGTCTTTGCACCATTTTAAGTTCTTTACTTGCATTTTCAATAGCCTTGAGAGACTTTAGTTTTTCTGATAGATCTGTTCCAAACAGATATTCAGCAGGCACGCATTTTTCAGCAACTACCTGCAGGTTTTTTAAATGAGGTGTAATAAGATTTTTCCTTGTAACAGATTCCCGATGGAAGAGGTTAGTTAGTATACGACCAGATTTAAAAAGATCTGTAAGTAAATCGCTTTTTATGCCTCCAGGAATATTTTCAATATTTCCAAGGACATTCGTGATTGCTTTGCCTAAAGCAACGAGCCCTTTTCCTAATTGACTCTGTACCTCAGAGTGTGAATAGTCTATCGAAAGATTAGACTTTTGTAAGGCGGCCTTAACCTCCGGATTGAGTAATGGGGGGGTTAAAAAAGGCAAATTTGAGGGTGTGTCATATTTATTTAGGATCGCTAATAATTCATCCTTTTTAAGGCCATTTTGCAGAATAGCCTTCCACCTCTTTGCAAGTTCATTGTGCAACAATAAACCGTTTACTGCCGTACTTTCTGGATCAACCCCGAGCATTTCAATGACATCCTCTGGTAAGGATACGTCATTATGAATTACAAGTTCATTTCCTCGAGAGTCGTTTGACAAAACGCTACAGACGTCGTCAATGTTGTTTCCCTGAGGGGCGTTACATACATCCCTCGTACCGCCTAAATGTGATTGAGCACTACAGGTACCCAAATTCAATAAACTATCCTCTGAAACAGCGCTACAGGCGTCATTTTGAATATCACGATCAGAAGGATCTTCAGCTGGACGTGGCAACGTCGGAATTTCGAGCGAAGCCCGCGTTGGAGCCGCAGCCAATGGCGCAATGTTTTTCGTTTCACGGTCACGGTGGACGTGATGACGAAAATTCCTTGATCTGCTTCGTCCCTGCGAGCGTGCGCGTGGCTTCTTGACTCCCGTCGCCTAGCCTCGTGACGAGGTTGACGATATGGTTCTCGTCGTCGGCTACGACTTCGAGACCGGGATTTTTGAGTTTGTTGTTGTTTAACACTCTTAATTTCCCTTCTCAACTTCTTTAAAAGTTGCCGAGTGGATACAGAATCATCTTCGCTGCTCGAAGAGCAACTACGACCCCTTTTCCTCTTTGATTTGCCCATTCCAACTGTAAAAAACAGCTATAATCCGAATAAGGGAATTAAATTAATATAGGTTTTTACATTTGAAATGCAATATCAGTCAAGACGTCCAGCTAGGGTAAAATTAATAAGGTTACCTACTTACCCCAGGGCTTTGCGTATACAAAAAAAACAGATATAAATTTCACTCTGAAGGGCCGACTGGCCGTAAAATAAACGTCGCGAAGAGCAGCAACGTGTGGATGCTCTGAGCACAAGAAACACAATGACACATCGGACGCGGGGCATCAAGGAGATGGGGATAGGTAATGGAGCAGGGCCGGATTTATTTTCTTTAAACATTGTGCTCTAGAGTAGAAGAAGCATGTACTACATAGTAAACAATTATTGTAATATTGAGGACTGGACCTGAAATATAATTAGTAAAGTATCTTTCTTTTTGATCTAACATTATTTTAAAATTGTCTCTATTTTTAAAAACTGTATCCCACAAATAACGAAACTGTAAGAAAATCGTTACTTATATGAATTATTTAGGATAGGCTTGTAACTCGTAAATAGATTTCGGCTTTTTATACAGGGTGTTTGAAAGGTCGATGCAAACTCTTGGAGAGATGATAGGGCAGCTCATTTAGAGTCTTTTAAACCAAAAATACCTTAGTACAAAGTCTTATTGTTTTCGAGATATTTGAGACTTGCATATGAAATATTTGATCATAAATAATTAATTAAATAAAAATACTCGAAAACCCTAAGACTTTTTACTAAGGTATTTTCGCGTTAAAAAACTCTAAATGACATCGCATATTATATCCCCAGGACAATGGGGACATATGATCAAAAATAACAATCGAAAATCTCAAATATCTCGAACACGGTAAGACTTTGCACTTAGGTTTATTTGGTTTAAAAGACTCCAAATCACCTGCTCACATCACATCTTTAAGACTTTGCATCGACCTTTCAAACACCTTGTATAAAATATACGCTTTGTTAAATTATGCATGTAATAATTTATTAACATCAATTTGTATGAAAAATCATATCGCACGCCACTAACCACACGCGGAACGAGCGGAGTTACCTCCCGTCTCACCTACGCCCCGCAGCCATATATGTATAAATTACCTATATCGCTAATCCTGACCAACTTTTGAAGTCAACAGTGAGAGACAGACGTATATAAAAACGCATAAGACCCTCCTTTGTTCAAACAAGCTGGTAATGCGCATGTCTCAAGAAACGCGCTGTTATTGGAGCTATTGAACCAATGAAGTTCTCTTAAAATTGCCGGCTTTTAAATACTAATAGGTAACCTCCAAATAAAGGATTTGTTTTTGTTTTGATTTGGAATTTGGCAATGAATGAATTTGGAGAATATTAATAGATTGTTTTCCTCAAATAGGATAGGATAATCGAAAGTTTAGCATAAAAATGTAGGTATTTTGAAAACTTGGTAATTTTGCTACTTATTATTATGATTATCGTTTGACATTCTTTTTCAATGTTTGAAAATAATTTGGTTGGAGAAAAGTTATATGCGAGTATTTTTGCTAGGTATTTCTATTTGGATATTAGCTTTGTTCTCACAAGAATCCCAAATTAGGCATGTCCATTGGCCAAAGACCATAGATGCAGGAGTAAAAATTCGGTTGTTATGTAATTAAATCAATAGTACTAGCGCTGACTGGTTTGGGATTTTTTCTAGAACAAAGCTACTTCTTGCTTTAAATTTTTTTCCTTTCCAAGCAACTAAAGAAATGTTCTCGGGAAAGATGTAAGAGTTAGTCATCTTTACATATAACACAATAAACCAATTTAGATAAGCGGAATTTTTGAAGTTCAACTGTATACCTATATAATATAAGTTCTATAGAGATTTTAATGTGTTAATTTTTAACTAGAAGTTACCAGTGGCAGAGAAAAAAACTTGGGCAAGAGTTATGAATTTTTGTCAATTTTGTTAAGTTTAAACATGCTTCCCGAGAAAGTAATTATCTCACATAAGATGCAAATTGACAGCATTGACTTCATAACCCTCTTATTGCAAGGTTTTGTGCTACTACTACATATTTATAGAATAAAAATATTTATAAATAAAAATGTATGCCTTTCGATTTAGTTCCTTGAACACTCTTTGGCAAATCATAAAATATATTATGTGGATTAGTTAATAAGGTATTCAGGTGGCTAATATGAAATCTACTAATTTAAAAAAAAACACAAAAATGTATTGCAAGTAAATACTATATTCTATATAAATATTAGGAGTTACAAAAAATGTTTACAATTTACTCAAAATAATTCTTAGAATTAATACACTTATTTTTAAATACAAATTTATTTATTTGCATTAAAAGACATTAAAACTAGTTGGTTCAAATATTTATTTACTTTACATCCATTCATATATATGTATGTATTTAAATTCATTTATTTTTATTAAAATATACCTCCCCCTTGGCAGTCAAATAGCGTTTACTGGTTTTTAAACAAAATTAATTTTGTGTATTTCTGTCGAATGCTACTATCTTTTTCTGATCTGGTTTTTGCCTCATGAAAAAGCCTAATTTTAACATAGCTTTCAATTATTACCTTTGTTAGTTGGCTTTTATGATTATCCAGTGGTTCTTGTGATAAAATATGGGTATTCATTTCAATATTATTAAAGGGATCCTGCACACAGTTAAATATCCTCAAAATTAAAAAATCTAATTTTTTTTTTTTTGAATAAAAGATGCAGATTTTTTCGGAAAACCCTTTCTGCCAACGTACAGATTTTACATACCTGTTGGGATGGATAGATTAACTTACCACGATTTTTTAAATTTATTAGGAGAGCATCATGTTCTTCGCTTGTTAATTGTTCTGCGCAAACGCCGCATAATGATTTGTTTTTTAATACTTTTTGTACAATATATCCTGCTATATATTTAACAATATTTTCGACATATGGTGTCAAAGTCCATAATGTAGATATATAATCATGGTCAAATGGTTGCCAATTAATATTTTCATCTACAACAGAGTATGAAAATAACTTCTGTTTAGAAGTTACGTACAGTATTTCATCTGCTAGACAATTTGAGGAGTATGTATTGCTTATTTCATGACGTACAAGCATTCTTTTATAAGCACTCTCAAATTGTATAGCATTGGGGTTGTTATTGAAACCTCCCATGCTTCTGATACAACTAAAGAATGTCTCTAAATGATCTTGACTTAATTTGAATGTCAGTAAATAGTTTTGACCAAGTTCATTAAGTTTTTGATAAAGTTCAAAACTATTTCTTAGGCAAATTATTAGACCCAAAAACCCAATTTTGCGTTCACTTTTCAGAAGTGAGACACCATCATTTTTTTTAGCCCTACAATATAATTTTTAAACTCTATGGCACTTTCTCTCAGAAAATTAATTGTGGTACTTTCAATACAAATGTTATATTTGTTTTTTTTTTTTAATTTAATTTTACAATTAAGTAAGTCAAAAATGTTGTTAAAAATATAGCAGAATTTTGCAGTTGGCATACAATTTTTAAATTCAACTAAATCTAATTCTTTGACAAATCTAAAAGCATTAAAAACCTTTTCACTAAGGATTTGCACAGCCAATTTTACACTCATTTCATTATTTTCAAAATTAATATGTTTTTTAGTTAATTTTGTTCCTGCATGTAAACCCTCATTAAATTGTAACTCATATAATTTTTTTATGAAGTCCCATTTAATAAAGTCTCCATTTCCATCAATGAGAATATGCTTAGCCCCTAATGTGTTTCTGACTAATTTAATTATGTGGCAAGCATCCCAGAAAACCCATACTTTATCATTTGTCACTGGATTTTTAAACCATGGCTGAAACCTAACAGTACCATAATCAAAATTAGCACCCAAAGTGACACACATTTTTAAATTTGGAGGGGCATGATCAAAAGTTATAGAAAATACTAATGCACCTGTATTCTGAATAAGGTCCAGGCATTTTGTCAATAAGTTGGCTTTTTCATTTCCATTTAGACCATTAATAAGGAAATAGCCTATTGGAACTTTCCAATGACCATTCAAGCCAACAGCCATAAACACTAGTGCATTTTTAGCCTCTTCAAAATTATCTTGCTCTGGGATTAGACCAGTGCCCATGTCAATACCTCCATAAAATCTCCCATTACTGTAAATTCTATCATATAACAATATCTATAACAATATTTAGTATAACCAACTTCGGACTCTTTACTTCGAATAGAAATTGCTGATAGGGCTTCTTGTGAAAATCCAGGTTTTCCATCTATAATACTATACCACTGCCGTAATGTGCTAGGATGAGGCAACAGGTTTTTCCATGTTCTTCTGTCATAATTATAAGCATTGCTGGAATAAAACTGCAATGTTAGAGCGAATGTCCTTAATTCCGGAGAATATTTCCTATTATTTTTTTTAATGTCCTGGAAACCATTTGCTTCATACTATCAGGAAGATTGGCCTTAAACAAAAAAAAATACTTTTAAAATTTACAGTACTATATACCTACAACTAATACGTCGGAAGAACTTTCTGAAAGAAGATTTTTATTCTTCAGATGAGAAACTAAGTCCTCCAATGATTTAATCTTCTTCAACAGCCTTCTATGTTTTTGTTGGAGATCTCGAATTTGTTCTTTTTGTTTAAAGATTTTTCTTTTGGCTAAATTAAAGCATTTTTTTGCCTTTCTTGGAGAAGCAAAATTTGGAGTTCCAACCTCACTAACATATCTTGGCTCGGCATATCTGGGTCTTTTTGGAGTTGACACAGTTTTTGGCACTAAAATTAACAAAAAAAAAAACAAAATGAACAATAGTCAAATAGGTAGGTTAAAGAAGTTAAAATAAAGTTACCTTTTTTTAATATTATAAAACGAGAAAATTAAAACTTTAAAGATTTAAAATAGAACTACCATAATCCAACATAAACTGGTGCATGTTCAGGTTACCATAATCCTGCTTTGGTGTATGCTCACCAAAATATGCCTATTGTTATATTAAACATCAGTATATATAGGATTAAAGTATGCACTTACATGTTGCAAGTTCTGTCTCGATCTCAAATATAATTGGAATTTCCTAAGAATCACTGGTACTTGCGGATGTGGTGACAGATTGTACTGAGGATTGTGGTTTGAAAATTGATGGGACACTTCCTCTTTTTAAAATCGTCTTCTGTCCTGGCACTGTTTTTCCATCTCCTATATAATCATTTACAGTAAAATGTTCTGAACATATAGGCAGAGTTGAAACATTATCCACAGTTTCATCTAGCTTACAAAAGGAAATCCACACTCTTAAAAATAGGTGAATAAAAATTCAACAATTGTATAGATTTTACATACAATTTGATTCTGGAAATGGTACAGAATCAATTTGTGTAGAATTTCTCTATGATATTGTGTTTAAACAACTGTGGTTCTATAATCAACAAATTGTGTATCAATTTGATTTATTTTATTGTATATATAGTACACTATTTGTGTACCTAAATTCGACAATATTTTATATTTATTTAATATAATTGTTCAGTAAAAAAGCAAACTCTTAGTGTTTTTTTAACATGGTATGTACATGAAAAATACACAATTTGTGCATTTTAAATACACACGTTAGTGTAGGTTGTTTTAACAATATATTTTATTTTCTTTCATTTCAACTATTAAATTTTATTACAAATTGTGTATAATAATACTATATATTGTTTTATAAATTTAAATATAGTGTAGGTTACTTATTTTAGGTTTGTATATCAAATTAACATAAGAACTGGAGTTTTTTATTACAATGTTTTGTATTTATATTCATAAAAATTTAAAAATAATCGATATATTTGTATAAAAAAAAATAAACAAATTGTTTAAAAATTTAAAATACATTTTAGAGAATTTCGTCATAAATCTGTGTAATAATAAATTCTAGTGAGCCTGGGAAAAACAGGATAAAAAAAGCTGTTTTTTATTTTAACAATTTATTTAATTGTATGAAATATTTTCGAAAATTCCACCATTAATACATTAAAGCAATGTATTAAATATTTTCTTCAATCGTTTCAAACCTAAGTTTTTTCCATAGATATTTTACACTGTCTCCTTTATAGCTCCATGTAAGTTTAGGGGATCTTGGTGGACACGATATATCTACAGGAGCCTTCCTTCCTATCCAATAAAAAAAAATCTTAATTATTTGTTTTAATAGTAATAGCCTAGGTAATTTTTAAGAAATTTTTAAAATTTAATTTTAAAAGGTTTTTAGTTTGCTGATAATAGTTTAATTACCATAGTAACATATCCAAACTATGATTAGTAGATACCATTTTGTAATACAAATTGAAATACAAATGCAATAAAGGTTACAAATTTAACCGACCTCTACATTAAAATTGGATAGGTACAAAGATAAAAAAAAATGTAAAAAAAGTAAGTTATCAGTTATCACTGAAAAACTAAATAGGTACCAGCTACCTGTCTAAACATCAAAATATCCAGTAAATTCCAAAGTACACAATAAATGCAAAAAAAATATGGTGCTTACCTAATTACCTACCTACAAACTGCTCCTGGAGTTGGTCCAATAAACCCCACTCCTTAAGTTTATCTTCAACGAATATATCCATTTTTTTCTTATGCAATTTTAACACTTAACGAAACGAAAAAACCTTAAAACAAATTAATGCCGGCCGATTGATTGAAGGACTGAAGAATGAACAGTTGAACACCTGTGGCACTGGGAATTATAGCAATGCTGCCATCAAATGTATCTTAAAGATTACACCGCCAATTAAAAAAGTTACGTTTCCTTTTTCCTTACGCGTGTTATTATCACGATATTATTTAAATAAATAAAATAAGAACTTATGCTGATTGGGCTTATTTTTAAATATCCTATTAAATCATTTTCAATTAACAACTTTAAATCGACTGCAAATTTTGATGCATACCTTTACAACTGTTTAATATTGAATCTGGCAACATTGACGCTAACAACGAAGTTCTAGCGGCAAAGGCAAGGGCGTCGGGCGCGTCCTCCTTTATACACAATTGTGTATTATAACTACACAATACATAGTTTAAAATTCTATAATTGTGAAGGGCTATTAGCAAGAATCGTTTTTATTCTACACAATTGTAAATAAAATCAACACAAGCCAGAATAAAAAAATAATTAAAAATTGTAGTAAAAATATACTTGGTTATTAGATTTTTTACCAAACTGCATTGAATTAAAAAAAAAATGTGGAATATTTATACACATTATCTTAATAATTAATATCCACTTATGGTGTATTAATTTAATATGCAATAATTGTATAAAATATACACATTAAAACATATACAAAATGCCTGAGAATTTTTATACAGGACTGTGAGATATTATCTAACAATTGTGTATTAAAATTAAACATTTTTTTTTACACAACAAAATGTGAAAAAATCCATTGGGATTTTTCTGTGTGCAAGCTGTCCTGGTAATAGGATCTTTGGGAAATCTAGAAATAAATAATAGAATCTGTCAAATCTATTTTATGCCTTTAATCATATATTTATAAACTTGGATGTTATAGGTATATTCCTTTAATCATTGAGATTGTAATGAAAATTACAGAAATTCAAAGCTTACCTATGAAAGCGCACTCCGGGTCTTTTTATTTTGTTGCACAAAAAACAACGCCTACGGCTGGACATATCGGGATATATTCTTTTAAAACGGTTCAAAAATAGTTCATAAACAATAACAACGCTACACAGATAACTGGAAGATCCAAAGAAGTCAAAACAATAAATCGAATAGTTACTCTAAAGAAAAACCAAACAACACAAACAAAAAAACGCAATAATGGCGAAATCTCCAGAGCTAGACTCGTTTGCGTTTGTCAACAAGACAAGCAAGAACGAAGAACCGCATCGATCGATAAACGTGATGACTGATGAGCTGCCCAATAAGATTTAGTATACCAGGCGTGCGCACAAGACAGATGTTTTAATAAAGGATAGACTTATGCAAAAAAAGTATAGGCTATGATTTGCTATCCTTTAGTGTTGGCTTCAATTTCCTCTCATTGCGTAAATGGCATATTAGCGATATAGGTATTTATACATATATGCCCGCAGCTCATTTAATATTTGTCAAGCTGTACCCCCATCTACATTACTTAGATCTGAATATTAAACGTGAGCTATGCGACTCTCTTGTGTTGGCAAATTTTAATCATTGTGATGTGGTTTATGGACCTTGTCTAGATGGTCAAGACACCTATAGAGTTCAAAAAATGCAAAACTCTTGTATTCGTTTTATTTATGGTATTAATAGGCGAGGTCATGTATCACATAAGCTTAATGATCTTAAGTGGCTTAATATGTTTAATAGACGTAAGCTACATTCCAGTGTGCTATTTTATATAATTATTTAATACCGCAGTCCTCTCTACCTATACAACAAAATTACATTTCGGACAGACATTCACCACTTATATTTAAGAAGTAAATCTTTAACTATTCCTAAATACAAAAATCAATTTTTCAAAAAATCATTTTCTTATAATATTTCTCATATCATTAATGCGCTATCACCCGATATAACTGATATTTCGAATTCTATTTATAGATTCAAGACAAAAGTAAGGCAAATCTTATTAGATAATCAGTAACATGCACATTAGAGCTAGAAGACTTATTTTTCATTTTTCTTGTTTATAAATTGTAATTGAATGGCTAGTATCAGATAAATTCTTCCGTATTTAATTGTTGTATTGTTGTAATCTGTACCAAATCATCAACTACCTAGATGTAATGTATGTACATTATATCTAGTAGTTAGTTTATTTTAATTTATTTGTTGTTAGTTTAATTCGTTAGTTTTATTTAAAAAGTAGTTTAGCTTAAAAAGTTTATTATGTTGGCATTTATTTACCTCAATTATTGAATACACCTGTAAGTTTATATTCTATGTAATTTCCATGGTAAATAATAAACGTTATTATTATTATATTATTATAATAATTAATAAATTATGAACAAATGCATTCTCTCGCTAATTAAATAATTATTAATGATAAAAATAATAGATAATTATTTTTATCTAGAAACCCCGTTGACCTAAATGCTGTAGAGACAGCCTCAATCGATAATAATCCAGGTGATATTGACGAAATTATCGATGAGCTTTTACAACACTCAGAAAAACTTCCAGACCTAGATCCAGAAACTTTAGACGAAATTCTAGGAATGCAGAAACCAAAAATAAACATAATATCTAATTTTATTATTTCAAAAAGACCTATTCGAAAATCATCAACTTCACTGGAAGAACAAGAGAATTCAGATGATCTCGAAACTGTGCACACATCATTAGAAAACCCTATTTTTAATTTACCAATCTCAGAAAGGACACTCAATACCTATAAAAAACAAATAGTCATCACTGTAGGAGATATATCGAGCTTAACTTGTAAAGTAGAACAAATCTTTCAAAATACTCGATATTATGTAACATTCCCAAAAATAGAACCTGTAGGAGACATTGTTAAATTCTTGAAAAATTACATAAATCCCAAAAACCTTTATGCCTTGTTTTTCAGAAATGAAGAATTTAGCAAACTTTTCAGAATAACCTTGCAAAATTACTTTGTTAACACAGCCTATAAAGTTGTACAATGTTCAACAGTGTTACAAGACATTGAAACGTCAGAAGAACAACAAATGAAACTCACTCTATATCACACCACAAAAACATGTGGTGTGATCGAGGCATAACCGAAATGAAAAAAGCATTATGCCATAGATTTTATTGGCCTAGTATGATTATGGATATAGAAAGATACGTTAACTCATGTGATATTTGCCAAAAAAATAAATATGACAGAGATCCCCCTGTAATTAAGTTTAATTTAACACCGAGTACAACAAAACCGTTTGAGCAAATTCACATCGACACCTTCAAAATAGATAATTATAATTTTCTTACTATCATCGACGCTTTTTCTCGCTATGCACAAGCTTACCATTTAAGTAGTGTTACAGGAACAGCTGTAATTGAAAACCTTTTAACATTTGTTACACATCATGGCTTGCCACTTCAAATTACGTGTGACAGAGGAACAGAATTTAAAAATAAAGATCTTGAAGATTTCTGTTCTCTTTATAAAATCCAACTCCATTAGACTACAGCGAAAAACAGCAACTCAAATTCACCTGTGGAACGCTTTCATTCCACTTTCATAGAACATTATCGTTGCCTTAAGGATTCAAATAAATTTACCCCAGAACAACTGGTAAAAAGAGCCTTACTAGGATATAGTAACTCCATACATAGTGTTACAAAGTTCACTCCATTTGAAATTATTAAAGGTCATATAAATAATTCTAATCCTTTTGACCTTAATGATCACATAATAATTTCTGATTACATACAAAATCATAAAGAAAACTGCAAAAAACTTTATGCAAGAATTTCTAATTCAAATCAAGAAATAAAAGAAAATATTATAAACAAACGAAATGGCAAAAGAAATGACCCTCCTGAACATCATATTAATGAACCAGCGTACATTAAAACCAAATTTCGTAGTAAAGCACTACCCAAATTTGTAAAAACAAACGTAAATGATCAAACACCTATAAAATTATTAACTACAAAAGGTGTTTACCATAAAGGGTCTGCAAGAAAACCAAAATTTAAACATGTTGCTCCTTTGCAGGAACATGATGACCTTAACAAAGACAATATTGACGTTGAGCCTTCTACTTCAGCGAATCAGCAGTGAAGATATCCAACTAACAACCATTAAGAATCCTATACTTCCTATTGAATTAGGACATGCACGAATTATATATAATAAACACGTATTTTTACACTATGTAGATTTAGATATTTACATGTACAATTAGAAAAACTAGTTAGCTCCTTCAATATTTTAAGTTCTAACATATTACATAAAAACGATACTAACACACATATCTTATCTTATCAAGGTCTAACAGAAAGTCTACTTTCTAGAACCGAATATTTAATATAGATATAACTAAGAATAAAGTAAACAATCTTATCCCTCATAAAAGAGCTAAAAGAGGCCTTTTTAATATTGTAGGCAGCGCAGAAAAATGGTTATGAAGATGGAAATTTTTATGGATTATTAGATTCTGAAGATGGAAAAAGATTTGATCAAGCTATCACAGCTTTACAACAATATCAGAAAAACATTATTCAACATTTAAATTTTCAAATTTCATTATCAAAACATCTTATCGAACACTTCAACAAATCTCTTTCCATAATCGAACAAAACTAAATAAAACTTCAAAAAGGAATTGAATTTGTCTGGGAAATTTTAAAAGACTCTTTAAAAGATGTGCATGAATACTTTATGATCGAAGGATTGCTTTCCCAAATCAATTTGGATTGTCAAAACCTAATTAATTTTCTTGACAACCTAGAAAATGCCATTCTTTTTGCTAAGTTGAACTCTTTACATAACTCTATTATTTCTGTATCCGAGTTAAATGAAACATTAAGCTACCTGAGAGCGAATTATGATCGAGACACTGTACCAAACTTTAAAAATATTCTTTCATTCTACCAATTTATTGGAACACAAGTTTTATTCTCAAAGGATAGGATAATATTTTCAATTCAAATACCCTTATTAAAGCCTGAAACATATACCTTTTACCATATCTATCCTACTCCTCAAAACCATACCATTATCATCCCTAAATACCCCTATGTGGCACAAACACAGAACAATATCCAATATGAAAAAGACTCTTGCCCCAAAATTAAAGGAATATTCTAATGTAAAGAAGTCTTTCACGAAAAAGATAGTTGTATTGCCCAGCTTATGAAAAATCTACCTCCAACCTCTTGCCAGTTAAGTAATCTACACCTGAAACAACCTCTAGTTGAGCAAATAACTAAAACTGAAGTCTTGGTGATTCCCGAACAAGAGGTCCAAGCCTTTACAAAATGTGGCTCAGACAAGTACCTGTCAATTAACGCACCAACTCTCATTACAATTCCACATCCTTGTGAAGTCTCCATTGGAACCAGAAAGTTTATCAACGATATTCGTATAAATCGAGGAAAACCGTTAATTCTCCCAGAATTTCATCTTGACACTACCGCCCTACCGATGAAGTACCCAGCAATTAATATCAACACCGTAGATTTCAAGGAAGTCTACCACCTAAAAGATTTCGCTAGTCAACTCACCCCAATCCAGGAAATCCATGAAGAATCTTCAACAACCTATATGATAATAAGCATTATAGCTACATGCCTTGTCATCATACTTTTAATATTGCTCTACAGAAGCCAATTGTTTTCCTATGCCAGAACGCGATGCCAGAAGAAGAAGCTACCTTCTGAAGACATCCAGTCCGAAGCTAAGCTCCAAGATACCAAGCAAACTCATTCCATTATGTTTGCTTCTTAAGGAGGGAGGAGTTACATAGTCATATAGTGCCTATCCAGCAGCGGCCCACCTTTATGCCAGCCTAGCTCTTTTTAGTTTATAAATATAAGTTAATCCTAGTTTTAGTCATTCTTATTGTACCTAAGCTACTGTACTCTGTATCTTACTTAAATATATTTTGTTTTTAAAAACAATCTTTCGCCACACAAATCTATAATTGCCAGAATCCAGATATTTTTTTCAGTGTACAAAAGGAGTCTCCGCATATTTAAGGAGATCTCTACACTTGGTTTTTAAGAGACAGGGAGATTTATTTTCTTTTTCGTTTAAGATATTGAATTGAATGTTTATTTACTTTTTTTCAGTAACCAGTGGTGTAGCTATGATTAATAATAGTTATCAATACATTTAACAAAAAAAAAAATACTACGCCAATTAGGCTTGCGAAAAAATTTATGACTTTGTATTAATTGCCAACAATTTATATTTAATAGCATTCTTTTTTCGACTTTTGCTTCATTCGCTGCTTAAGTAATAAAAATAAAAGAATAGTTATTATAATTTGTGTTTTTGTTCCACCCATATTCCTAATAGTGCATTTTGAAAAATTGTTGAAAATTGTTGTTTTGCTTACTTGTCGATGTATACTATCAGAATATATTCATTAAATACCAGATTCAAAAAATTTTTTTGTTGACTTTTGTAATTATAAAGTTAATATAAATATGATTGTACGTATAATATGTATAGTAAGTATGATTTACCTACCTTATATTGCCACTTGTGCGTCGCACGTAGTACAGAAAACTTTCATGACAAAAAGGACTCTCTTTTTTTTGTTGATTTTCCATCTTGATTATTGGAAATTATGTAAGTATCACTGATTACAGATAGAAAATTAACACATTCACACCACTAAACAGAATAATTAATAACCGCTCTGTACAAAACTTTCTTCGTTTTATGCTCTTGTCAGATTTGCCGCAAAAAATCCAAATTAGGCCCTTATTAACCTAAAAAATCCATATTATTGCATTATTTACATCCTGTTATATAAACATTTTATTGCTTATAGGTGAGTGTGACACAAGAGAGCCGCAGATTCTATAAAACTTAAAAAGCTGAAAGACCGGCTACCATCTTTTGAGGGGTAATAAAAAATAATGGTGTTAACGTAAACATAAGTCAACCCGATTAGGTCAAGTGGTATAGGATGGCATAGAAAGTAAAAACACATGGGAAACCCGTCTTGGGTTGTCGTAGATAGAAAAAGATACATTCGAATAGCCGTAATTTTAATAAAGTATTGTTTTTTGTAATAGAAGAAATATCCGTGTTTTTATTCTCCTTACAATACTTTCATTATTAAAAACTGCGGCAGACAAACATCTGTGGCAGGCTAATATTTTCTCTATCACTTTTTAAAATACGAAATTTGGCAGAATATAATACTACCGGTAATAGACGCGTCGCCGACGGTGCTTTTCTGTCAAATAATAAATAAAAGGCTTTAAAAACCAATTCGTTTCTTCTTTCTTCATTATTGTTTATTTACTATACTATTGAATACATTTGTGCTAGACAAAATGGTAAGTAGGTACATATTATAGAATTATAGACCTACCACCTACCTAATTATTTAATAATGCACTGTACCGGATATTCTTAATATGTCACTGAAGTTAACTTCAGATTTAGATTTATTTGTGGCAGCAGATTCGCATATTTACAGGTTAGCCAGTGGCGGCTTTTGGGGTAGAGCCACAGTGCCATGGCTCTACCTAATAAACGATGAAAATAAAAAAAAATAATTTATTTTTTAAATTTTACTTCAGTCCAAAAAAATATCTGTATATTAATATTTAATACCAACTATAAAATTAAAATACTGGAACGCAGCCAGTGCAAGATTCCGCAAATTTCGCTAATGCGAAATCGAAGACGTAGTTGTCGCGC
Organism: Anthonomus grandis grandis; assembly: GCF_022605725.1. Taxonomy (NCBI): domain Eukaryota; kingdom Metazoa; phylum Arthropoda; class Insecta; order Coleoptera; family Curculionidae; genus Anthonomus; species Anthonomus grandis. The sequence goes on from NC_065563.1 coordinate 3,984,315, forward strand.
CAGGCCCCGTATCGATGCGTGTTACATCGAATAATCACAGCAAATGTCCTTGAAACAATGTAGTAAAGCTACCGCAAATTAAATAATTTTGGGCGGGCTCCAAACCAATAGAATCTTCTAGCAAAATGTGCGTGATATTGTTTGTTTTGATTATTCATCGGGTGTTCGCGGTTCCGTAGAGATCTTTTATTTTATTTGGCTGGCGTTTTCGGCTTTTTGGTGTTTTTTATTTTTATTGAATATTAAAAACAATGAATAAAATTAGTTTTTGTAAGTTCATTTCCTTAAATTTCAAAATTTTTAAAATGTATATTTTCATCTACAAAAAAAAATAGAAAACTTATTGCGTTATAATTTTGATAATAAAATGTAACAATTTCGATCACTCGTTCGGTCATGATAAAATTAGATCAAGGTTTGGCCCTACCTCCCTAAACTGTCACGAGCCGCCACTGCAGGTTACACTCTTCCACCTCATATTTTGTGTTTTAAAAAAATTGTCTATGGTTTTTGACACAGTCCCCTTAAAACCCGTTTTTCATACTCCGATTTGCGTTTATCCCTACTTATAATTGGATATTCAATATTATTTTTGTATGAAAAAGTGTAAACATGTATACCTAAATCTGCGAATCGGGTGTCACAAATGAATCTAAATCTGAAGCTAACTTCAGTGAGATGTATACAGAGTGTCCCAGCTTTCCTGTTTCAACTTTTAACATCTATTTATTAATCATGAAAAGACATTCTGACAGCTGTCAAATTTTTCTCCAAAAGTAAAAACACATTTTTATTTTTTTTTTGCGACCCCTCTTTCCATTTCAGATTTTGAGGGTGTTCCCACCCCCTCGTAAGGGGTTGCCGGTATAAGAGTGCTTTAGTAATTAAAAGTTGTCCCCCTCAAAAATATAATCCTTTTTCGCTGGGACATCCTGTATATATTCTTATCATTATAGGTATTTGTATGATTACATTAAATTGAGTTAGTAGAATAGTTCTGTTATAATAAATGATTTTGTTTTTTATTTTTGTTTAGGATAGGAATAATAAAGAAACCGAAACAAAAAAAATTGAGGAGAAGTGTTAGGTTCCACCCTATTTGATTAGGGATTACGTCGGGTGTTAGACTTGTAGACAGAAAAAGAAAGTCGTATAATTGGTTATGAGAAATTAATTTATTCTCCTAAACTTTAACTGGTTAATCGCGGCAATCTCTGATTTTACACTTTATATACAACTATTTATATTTTATGGATTTTTATAAAAGAGCGCGGAGCCCGTTACATGTCTAATATGCAATCCACTCGGTCTAACATATCGCAAAGACTACACTCCAACGACTGTTTTAAAGGCGAAAACCGAAATTCAGACTCGTTACAACCATTATTTTTTGCATGCCCTACTTCTTTTTTATTACAGGCGGCTCGAACTTATAGCGGGAACAGTTCCTTTGACGGCGCGTCTTTTTCAGCGCTTTCCGGGTACGAAGCCATAAATCACGAGCACTTCTGCCGAATTAGGGGAATGTCGAGTGATACAAAATGGTATGAGATATTTAAAACCGTGTGTATGGGCGAGCTAACTATCGAAATATAAAAGTCTCCTAACATACCGCCGCCCTTGAAAGTATCCAGGAGATATCTTTCAAAATAATCAGAAAACGGAGATGAGATGCTTACCTAAATCAGAGACTGCAAAATTAAGACTAAGATTTACATAAGCAGTTAAGTACTTAAATTAACATATATACACCAGCAAAAACATTTGTACTTTAAATTACATTACCAAATCACGCTTAAAAATAGACGCATCATTGCTTTTTCAAAAAACAAATAGGTAATCTTAAACTAAAAGGATTATATTCCTAGTACAAATAGGATGAGAAGTGGACTGTATTATTAAAAATTAGCATGAACATTTCGTAAAATAAATACAAATGATTATTCCACTCGAAGAATAAAGCATAACTAAAAGCTAGCTTAAGATATAGATTTCATATAATACTAAATTAAGCAAAATAAAACCATTTTACAGCGTCAACAAGGGGATAGCCCTTTTTTATTCACTTTCGCGAATGCCACGGGGGGATTCGATGGGCAAGAGACAAATCTTCGTTATAGAGCGCTTCACAACACCACTAGAAGTTCGCACACTCACTACACGAACTGTTCCATCACTTCCAGAATGCAAGTCGACAACACGTCCTGTTCTCCATTGCAAGGAAGGCAGGTTGTCCTCCTTTAATAGAACCTAATAGCTCCGATGGATTGACCTTGAACTTCCACTTAAATCTTTGGTGCAGGGTATGCAGAAATTCATCAGACCATCTCTGCCAAAAGTGCTGAGACATCTTTTGCAGGTGCTGATACCTGGAGAGGCGACCATCAGGAATGTCCAATAAATCTAGCTCTGGATATTTATTAAGAGGGCGACCAATAAGAAAATGCCCTGGTGTCAGCGCCTCGAGGTCATTCGGGTCATCACTGAGAGGAGTGAGCGGTCGGGAGTTCAGTATGGCCTCGATTTGTACAAGCAGGGTATAGAATTCCTCATAGTGTAGAGGAGTATTATTTAAAACACGTTTAAGATGCTGTTTGGTGGACTTTACCGAAGCTTCCCAAAGACCACCAAAGTGTGGCGAGTGAGAAGGAATAAAACTCCATTGAATTTTATTATCCCTTAGCGCATTTAGAAACCTTTCATCCCTTAAAATGGTGTTAATTTTGTCAAACTCATTCTTAGCCCCAACAAAATTAGAACCGTTATCAGAATGTAGATTTTTGCATAGACCTCTTCTAGATACAAAGCGCAAAAAGGCAGAAATAAAAGATTGAGTGGTAAGCTCTGTAGCTAGTTCAAGGTGTATTGCCTTGGTTGTCAAACACACGAACAAACAAATATAGCACTTAAGAAGCCTTCTATTTTTAAATTTGGAGTCCTTTAGAACAAAAGGTCCGGCATAATCTACACCGGTATTGTAAAAAGCATAGGAGGGAGTAACCCGGACACTGGGTAGAGCTGCCATTTAGGCTTTTAATGATCGAGGATTGGACTTGAAACAAATTATGCACTTCCGAATCACTGATTTAACCAGTTGCTTGCATTTGTTGGCCAAAATTGCTGCCTCACAAATGACAGCGTAGCTTGCGCTCCTGGATGTAGATTGCGGATATGCTCATGGGTGACAACAAGCTTAGAAAAGGGATGATTATTAGGTATCAGTATAGGATGTTTTTGGTTAAACGTCAGCTTAGAATGGTTTAATCGACCACCTACTCGTAGGAGGAGATCACTGTCAAGAAAAGGGTTGAGAGTACTAAGCTTACTACTAGGCCTTATCGTCTTATTATTTTTTAGGCTGAATAGGTCTTCAGGAAAAGCGGAACTCTGAATTAACCTTACAAGGCAATTGACACTTTGTATTACCTCAGTTTGGGACAAGGCACCAGCAATTCTTTTGGTTTTATATTTTAAGTTAAAATAAAATCGCAAACAATAAGCGACTACATTAATGAGCTTCGAATAAGAGGAATATTTCGTAACAAAATCATTGCTCTCCTTTGCAAAGAATATTAAGGATTTAGGATTAATGTCGATTATTTTAGATTTCTCGGTATTTTGTCGAGCGTAATTTGACACATGATTATTTGAAGGCCAAAAACTTTTATGGTTCAATAAAAAGGAGGGTCCGTGCCACCAAAGGTTATTACTCTCCAAATCAACTGGGCTCATACTTCTAGAGATGATATCTGCAGGATTTTGTGACGAAATCACGTGATACCAATGGTTGATATTTGTTATTTGTTGAATTTCAGATATCCTATTGCAGACAAACATCTTAAGGCTGCGAGGTTCTAAACTTAACCAGCAAAGAACAATTGATGAGTCAGTCCAGCAAAAAATCTCCCCTATAGGATAACTTAGGCCGTCGTCCCACCAAAGATACACGACAGCGACGCCACATCTCCGCGATGTCGCCAGCGTGTATCTTTCGTGTCGAACCCATGTTTTAAAATCATTTTGTCCCCACCAACGCTGCGCCGAAGACACATTCAAAAGCGTGTCGCCTTCGTGTTGCCGGGAGACTGGACGTGTCAGTTGCGAAGCAACATTCAAGCTGTGTGTGTTGGCGTTTTTTTTCATTTATCGAAGTTTTATTTTTTTGTTTATTATGGCACAACAAAATGCTGAATTGTATTTTAATGGATGTCTGTGCAGCTCCTTAGCAGCAATAAACATTTTTTTTTTTTAAATTTTTCTCAATAAAAGGATGCACACACCATTTTCTTTTTTTTGCCATTTTATTTTTTTTTCTATTCCGCAAATACCAATACATTCTACCACATCCACATTCACATCTTCGTCTTCACTCGATGACATTTTGAACTAAACTGAACAACTAAACGTAGGAAACACGAAACGCGTATCTTTGGTGGGGCCACTGCATGTCGTCTGAATGTGTCCAGGCGAAATCGTATCGCCTTCGCGTCGCCGTCGCGTATCTTTGGTGGGACGACGGCCTTAGAGTTTCGAGAATCTTGTTTATAAGCTTGGCTAAAAGAAGTGCTCCGCAAAGCTCCAACCTGGGCAGTGAAACAGCCTTAAGGGGAGCAACACGTGACTTTGCGCAGAGGAGATTACAATATATTTTTCCATCGGAGTCTGTGCAGCGAAGGTATACACAGGCTCCATAAGCATTTATGGAGGAATCACAAAACCCATGGATCTGAATATCAATAGGATTTTTGGAGGTTACTTGTCGATGTATTTTAAAGGTGTTTGCTTTGGACAGCTGATTGGAAAAGTTGAACGAAATTTTATGGAAATCATTGGGTAGGGACTCGTCCCATGAAATTTTTAACAGCCATAGCTTCTGCATAAGAATCTTTCCTTGAATTATGATTGGACCGAGGAGGCCCAAAGGATCAAATATCTGCGATATGGCTGAGAGGATAGAACGTTTCATGACCACAGCCATAGAATTGCTTAACTTCGAGGTATAGATAAATTGATCTTTCTGGGAATCCCAAAATATACCTAATGCTTTGCAACTTTGATTGTCATTTATGATATGACCTATAGAATTATTATCTGAAATATTAGATAATACTTTGGGTTCATTGGATGAGAACTTTCGTAATTCAAAAAAATTGATATAAGGTTGGACCTTACTTTTATAAGGGTTTCAAGGTCATTGCACCCTGTTAGTACGTCATCCACGTAGCTATCACGAGCAATGATGTGACTTTCCAAAGGATAGGAATCTTTGATGTCAAACGAAATTTGTTGTATACATCTTGTAGCTAAGAAAGAGGCACTGGCTGTGCCATAGGTAATGGTGTTTAATTCATAGTGGTTGAGATCCGACTCCGGCGAGTCTCTCCACACTATGCGCTGAAGCTTCCTTTGCTCTGGCTTAACAAGAATTTGTCGGTACATCTTGGCGATGTCACCTGATAACACATAATTGTGCTCTCCGAATCTGAGGATTATAGAGAACAAGTCGCTTTGCACAGTGGGGCCAACCATTAGAATATCGTTTAGAGAAATGCCAGTTGTTATTTTAGATGAGGCGTCGAACACTACCCTCAACTTGGTAGTAGTGCTGTCCAATTTCTCAATGGCATGGTGGGGCAAGTAATAGATGGGGTCTGACGTTTTTTCTTGGGAATTAATTTTTGACATATGTCCTAATTTTTCATATTCCTGAATAAATTGCGTGTAAGAGAATTTAAGTTCAGGGTTCCTTGTAAGTTTTCTTTCAATAGCCAAAAAACTTTTCATGGAAATTTCTTGGGAATCACCTAGTTTGGATACCGTGCCCTTTAAGGGCAAACTAACTTCAAATCTACCAGAAGAAGTTCGAGTAAAGGTACTTTTAAAATGGTATTCACACTCCATTTCCTCTGGGGTAAACTTACAGGGTTCATGGAAGGGTTCTTCAATGTGCCAAAACTTCTCAAGTGATTGTTTTAGCTCAAACTCATTATTCAAGGAAAAAGCGGATATGGATTTCAGGGGCGTAAAGCCCTTGGAAACATGCATAGGTCCAGAAACTACCCAACCAAGTTTGGTGTTTTGCAAGATAGGATTCCTTGTTCCAAGTTTCATTTGACCTGAAATAAGCAGGTCATAAAATAGACTAGCTCCTATAAGGAGATCAATTTCAGAGGATTCAAAGAAAGTGGGGTCTGTCAGAGTAATTTCTTTGGGAATAATGAAATTAGATACATTTAGCGTCTGCTGAGGACATTTATCGGTAATTTTATCGATTACTAAGGCAGTCAGATTGAAATGATGACTCTTACTTAAGTCCTTAATCGTTAATGAGGTTTTCTTATTAATATAGGTTGTTCCCTGATTTATGCCACAAACAGGGATGTGCACTTTCTCACACTTGAGGTTTAGGATATCAAACAAGTCTTTGATATAAGATTAGACTATGACCCGCTATCAAGTAAGGCTCTACAGGGTATGGGTCTTGAACAGCTGTCATAAACATAAACTAAGGCAGTAGATAGGAGCACAAAAGTATTTGGTACAGAATTAGCACAAGCAAAACTGTAATCAATAGGCAAATCAGGCTGAAGATTATTCTCTTGTTGAGGATTACAAACCTTTTGATCTACTACCACTTGGTGTGAAGTAGCGTGGGGTAATTGATTCGATGGCAAGAAACTCGGGGTTTCACAAAGATGAGGATTTATGTTACCTCTTTGAGGATTGGGCAACTGTGTTGGGTTAATACCATCATGGTTATTGCTTGAGGTTGCCCTTATTTGGGCGCAAAGCGTATTTTGAGGGGGTTGCTTAGTAATACTTGGATTTACATTTGAGGTTATGTGCCTGGAATCTTTCTCAAAGTTATTTGTGGGGTAATGTAATGGGGGAATGAATGATGCCTTCGCTGGCAAGCCCTACAAGAATGTTTGGATGTGCAAACAGATGCAAAATGACCTGGACGTAGGCAATTTGTACATAATTTTAGACGTTTCGCCTCACTGTACTTTTCGCTCACAGGAAGTTTGAGGAATTTCTCACATGCATAGACAAAATGGCTATCTTTACAAACAGGACATTTATTTTCAAAAACGGCATTGGGGAATGTCTTAGGTGTACCATAACTCTTTTGAGGATTTGGATCATGTTTATTTTGCACTTTAAAATCAATTGACTCTAAGAGGTGGCAACGCTCTGTGAGGAATGTAGTGAGGTTAAGGATTGAAGGGCTGTCAAAATTCTTGGAATAGATTTCCCATTCCCTACGTGTAAGTTGGCCAAATTTTGAGGTAAGTAGATATATTAAGGGTGTGTCCCAGTTTTCCACATTTTCACCTAGATTTTTTAAACAGATAATGTTTTTGAAAGTTATCTAAGAATTTGCGTAACTGGATATGGTTATCTTCTTTGAGGGATGGCAAGCTAAAAATTGCTTTCATACGAGCATGAATTATGGCCCTCTTATTCTCATAGCGCTCTTTGAGTAAATTCCATGCAACAGCGTAGTTGCCATCGGTAGCTGTAAGGGAGGTAATTATCTAGGCAGCATCTCCTTTAAGGGCAGACTGGAGATAGTAAAATTTTTGCACCTTGGGTAAAGAGGGATTTTTATCAATAAGAGCCTCGAAGGTTTCACGAAACTGGGTCCATCATTCGTAAGAACCAGAAAACTTTGGTATGGATAATGGAGGTAATTTAGTGGATAAAATACTAGCCATATTATTTATAGGGTTGTTGCTGAGCTCAGGGTGAGTCTCAACGGTTAAACCAGGATTGTTGCTAGCATTTTTAAGGTTGGTGGCTTGTAATATAAGTTTTGCCTTGGAAATTATTTAGAAGGATTTTTCCTCGAAGTCTGATCTGACCTCGGTCTGATCTTGAGCATCAGGCAGTTTGTGCATCAAACAAATGTCTTCGATACCCAATTGAATTTGTTCAAATTCCTGCAAAAGGGAATCAGCAGCTTTAAACCTGGTCTCAATTTGGACGAGGTCTGAAGGAGTTAAAAGCTCGAGTTGGGGTAAGGCATTTAAAAATGTTTGTAAACGAGTTAGAGAGGCTTTCATGTGACCTCTTTTGTTAATGAGGAATTTTATTTCTGCCTTAGCTTTATCTAAAATTTGTTCTGAACTAAGATCTTCCGCCATTTTGATGGTAACTGAGAAAACAATAAAAAGTTTTGCACTTATTTACCTATGCCAAAAAAAAAATTAAAGGTTAAAAATCTTAAAACAACAATATAAAAATTAATGGGTTAAACAACCAAGGCTAAACCAAATGTTACAAAACCTGAAAGAGATTAAAAAACACACCAAATAAAATTATTATTAAATTTTATCATCAATAGTTTAGTAGGCTGGATTCAAATATTTTGTTTTTAAGGCTATATATGCAAAAATCTATTTAAAATGCATAACTCAATTCTTAGAAGGGTGAATATGAGAATTTTAATCTTAAAAACATATAAGTTTAAATAAAAAAAAAAGGTTTAGAGCTAAAAATGTAGTTTATAATATGTCAAATAGGTTTTTAGGGTTGAAAGATTTAGTTTATTAAGGGTTATATAAACTCTACATTAAATTATGGTTGCATTTATTGCACTAGGTTAAAATATAAATATAGGTTTCAAGTAAAAATCCACAGCTTAATTACTGTAGGTTACGAAGGTTAAAATGTAAATAGAAAATAAAAACCAAACTATATAGGTGTAATTAAAACCAACTTGCACAAATCTTAGCTTAATTTGAACAAAACAGCTCATCAAAAACGTTAAGGTAACGTTTTGGAAGTCAGGATGACCCTAGGTTTACTGCTGGCTTTAATTACTTGGGTTATAATTGACTAACCTTTAATTATTGACTTGTTTTCCTGCTACTAGGAACACTGGTTGCTGGAACATCGACGAAAATACACTAAATATGGGTCGCACTACCATATTTTCCACATCAGGCACGAAGGATCAAAATTTATGTTAGGTTCCACCCTATTTGATTAGGGATTACGTCGGGTGTTAGACTTGTAGACAGAAAAAGAAAGTCGTATAATTGGTTATGAGAAATTAATTTATTCTCCTAAACTTTAACTGGTTAATCGCGGCAATCTCTGATTTTACACTTTATATACAACTATTTATATTTTATGGATTTTTATAAAAGAGCGCGGAGCCCGTTACATGTCTAATATGCAATCCACCCGGTCTAACATATCGCAAAGACTACACTCCAACGACTGTTTTAAAGGCGAAAACCGAAATTCAGACTCGTTACAACCATTATTTTTTGCATGCCCTACTTCTTTTTTATTACAGGCGGCTCGAACTTATCGCAGGTTCCGTTGACGGCGCGTCTTTTTCAGCGCTTTCCGGGTACGAAGCCATAAATCATGAGCACTTCTGCCGAATTAGGGGAATGTCGAGTGATACAAAATGGTATGAGATATTTAAAACCGTGTGTATGGCGAGCTAACTATCGAAATATAAAAGTCTCCTAACAAGAAGGAATATCGATACCAATATTCTAATAAGACGCATCCCACAAATTTACGATTTTACTTTTTTTACAAAAATGTAATTCTAATATATCGTAAAAATCATTTAACTAGAAATATTTGTTAGGCACCTTTTCTAATATGTCGTAAATAAAACAGCTGATTTTTTTCTTTCTAATAGGTCGTATACCACAGTCGCTCCATGGTTTTACTAAGTGAGTGTTGATAGTATATACTTTGTCTATACTTTGTTGCATTATTACAATTAAAAAAGGGTATCTTAAGTGTCTATATTTTCAAAATATCGAAGGTAAGTTACATTGTAATATCTATTATTTTCTTAACGCATTTAAATTTATTTATACTATAAAATTCTAGTAACAATATTTGCTTTTTAAATAATTAGGTCATATACGTCGTATTGTAATTCTGAATAACCGTGTTGGATCAACACCCACTTAAAGACAAGGCCTTAGTGCTTGGCGCGTGACGTCATCGATGTGGGCCACCGATTTTTAAAAACCAAGGGATTTCATATGCTAATATCTCAATATTTGGCTTATTTTAAAAAATGCTAGGAATAGAATAGAGTTCAGGAAACATTCAAAGGTATGTTTTAGTTCTGGTTGAATGTCAGGTTAAATATTATGGTGTAATATTAAATGCAGACTCCCAACTCCCCTACATCTGCGCCAAAATTCAACATATGTATTTAGGTATTTATAATAATTTTTTTATACCATCAAGTAGTAAAAAATGTTATTATATACACATAAATACATATATTGAACTATTCCACACCTTGTCATAATTAGGAAAATTTGAAAAAAACTGTCATAATCAGGAATGTCATATTAATTAGAATCATTTAAAGTAAATCAATTGGATAAATAACTAAATTAATTACCTAGGACCTACATAGTCTTTAGATTCAAATATGTATTTTATATGTTTTTTTGTAAGTAGACTATTTAAAGTTAAGATAAACTTGATAAAGAACTATTATATTTTTATTAGTATATTTTAATTAGTAGTGGTTGGTATATTATATAGTCTACTTCGTTAGGGTATCCAGTTTTCTTTTTTTACTTGTTTTTTTTAATTGATCATTATTCTTAGTGCAATAATTTTTTAAAAGTGTATTGGATATACTTTTAATAATTATCTTTAAAACATCTATTGCATTATGACTAGTGCATCCATCAAAATGTAATACATGTTTTTGTGCAATAGAATATTTCAAAATTAACTGACACATGAACTGTCTTTTGTTATAGGTTTGTAAAAATATATCCTCAAATTCATTTATTAATCTGTTAAAAATTATGTAAGTCAAAGATACAATATTTACAACTTGGTCTTGGGGATATAGCAGTCCTCCACGATTTAATTTATTAATTAGGTCAAAATTGTCTTCAACTATAAATTGCTCATTATATACCAGTTTTCCTTTACAACTGTCACATTTTAGCTTTTTGATTGTAACATAGCAACAATAACCACCTAAATATGTAATTAATGGCAATATGTCCTCGATGCTCTGAAAATGATCATAATTTACTGAAATTTGAGACAACAAGGTTTGAATTTGAGAAAAGTCTTCTGGAGAGCAATTATCATCTAGGTCATAATCGGGAAGCTCATAGAACTTATTAATATTAATAGGGCCAAAACTGCGAGACTGAAGTGTTAATATAGATTGCATTCTAAGTCTCTTTTCTGTCTCATATAACTGTCGTACAGAGATGTGATAATGACCGCCTGCCATTTGTCTATATTTACCAAACCTATCTTCAAGAGGATCTGTTTGGAATTTCCCTAAAAGAACATAATTCATGTTAAGTTCCGTAAAACAGAATTTGGTAATTTCGAGCAGTCCATAAACAGTATGGCTGAAAGCAGTTCTTGTTTGTCGAGTAAGAGTTTTAGAAAAATTACTAGGTTGCCAAGTATCAAGCCAGCTTAATAATTTTTCTAAGAATTCAATCTTGGGATCTATGTCAATATCAGTGAGTGGTTTTTTAACAATTGGTTCTTGAAATATGTCTCGTTTATGTTTGCCTTTGAATGGGGTTTTGACATTCACAATTTTCCACCATGTTGTTATTATGTGGACAAAATCAGCAGTATCTTCAGAAAATGGTATACGGCTACCAAAATGCCTTAATGCTTCTACTACGAAAGAATTAAAAATTTTTAAAGAGAGTTTAACATTCTGTCTTTCTAAAGATGAAGGAAACAATGCTTTTTGGTTTAAAGAATAGCCAAACTTTAAAAGCTTATCATACTCCAGTTCATGTAATTTTTTAATTGCAGAAAAAGAAGCACATTTTTTCTTGGAAGTGTCAAAATCAGGAAAATAAAATTTTTGGTCTGGTTTAGAGTTAAGCCAATTATTAAATACACATTTAAGTAAGTGAACTGTATCAAATAGGTAAAATAATGGTCTCTGATTATCTATGGGATGAGGATAAACAATGCTAAGTTGGTCTGTAGTTGAAAAATGACTCATGGCTTTCCCGTTAATGGCATTATAATCACTTATAACACAAAAAACTATGTACCCAATCTCCTCTAAATTTTCAATAATTGTCTTAAGAAAATTAAGAAGTATGTCTGATGTAATTTTGGAGATGGGAGCTATGTGAACTACTTCCTTAAAGCTGGAACACACACTCATAAAAGTAAATGCCGAGGAAGCTAGAGACTTATTATTGACTGATGTTCCAGTGATATTACCACCTTTATAGTCCATGTAAGGGTCAATATGAATTTCATCAAAAAGTAGTGTCACAAATCTCTCATTATCCTTTAGTAAACTAAACACATTTCGGTCATAAGTTAAAAACATTTAGGATCCATAATCTCTTAAATACTTGTACGCATGAGGACTAATAGTATAGATTATAGAAGTCAAAATTATTGTACTACTTGAATATCTGTACCTTTCCTTTGCAGTTGTAAGCAAAGCTAATTGTTCACAAATAAAATCTAAAGAATGCACTATTTTGTTGTCTTCAATGTTTTTGAAACTTTTTAGTATGTTTGACACAAAATCGAACACACGTTTCATTTTATTTATGTCATTTGATGGTTTGACATGATCGAGAATAGTATTGCCAAGGGTATTGGTAGCAGTATTTGGATTTAAGTCACAGTCGGGGTTGTCATTATTGGTAACATTTTCCTCCAAAGGCAGGGTAATAATAGTAAGGTCTATTGCTTCAAGTATTGCATATAAATCATCTAAACTATGGGAAGTATATGGAGTTTTAAATTTTGATGTTAAAACACAAACTGGCTCGCTATATAAAAAAGTTTCAACATTTAAATTAAAATTAAAAACAATTGCCCAATTAATGCATGGACCAGGTGTGTATTCAATTTTAAAAATTGTTAGCTTTTTGCTGTCTTGAGACTCACTGTGAGCAGAAAACCAATCTTTCGGTAGTTTAAAAGCAGAAAATTTTTCAATAAACTCTTTAAAACTGTCAAAATTATTTTGTTTCTCATGCTCGCCAAAGTCAATTTTGCTTAATTCAAGGGCTTTTGCTAAATTCAACTCGTCAATATTTTTAAACCTTTCATCTTTACTTGGCCGTATTTTTATAATTTTTGACAAATAACTAGGGCAATTTAAAAAAATAGATGGTGTACAGTCTTCTTTTAGCCGTGGTTTTAGTAATTCTATCGTAAAAATTTTACCTGTGTTGAAATCTTGAACTTGAGTACTCTTTATTATACTACCTTCAGGAAAATGAGCTTCACATACTTTGGTGTTGTTTGTGGGCTCAAACTCATCTCTATGTATGGCTTTTACCCATTTTCGCCTTAGATTTATATCCTTAGGAAAACCGAAGACATGCACTTTAGGTCCGTTTTTATAGTTTCCGTTACAACCCGGAACACAACACTTTTGAGGCATATTTACACTCTAATATTAACTACAAGCCGAACTAGGAGAAAAATATTAAATTAAACACGAACTGAAGTATTAAAGTCTGATATAAACAAATAAAACCGCGGCGCCGCCCGGCCGAGGCCGTTTTTCCGAGGATTTTTCTAGTCCGAAAATACGATTTTGCGATTTAAAAGTACGCGAAGAGTTTACATAAATATAACATACGCGTTTCGCGGAAATAAACAGTTCCGATTTTAGAAAAAAACACAAAAATGAGCTAATGTTTACTGCGGATCTCGTCATAAATACCGGCAACCGCAGAACATAAATATAAACAACCTAACCTCTCGTTTCATCAGGTGGCAAAACTAGTAGATGCGCCGCTGTCAGATTTATATAGAAAGAACTCCTATTGGCAAGTAACAAGGTATTAGATAAATGATAAAATTTGAAAAAATAGAAGTTTAAATTATGAAAAGAGAAATAAGGATGCACTCTTTTTTTTAACTAAATTGTAAAGTAAGAGCAGTTAAAGATATAGATTTAATTATTTTAAGATAGTAATAGAGCATCCTAATGTTCACGGCAATCTGCAAAGTCTGGCAGCGTTGCAGGCAGCCTTCCGCGGACGAACAACGGCAGCGTCAACAGCCGAATTCACCTGAAAATCAACCAGAAGTGCATGGCCCAAATGCGTGACGTCACGAGCAAAATTTTTTGGAGCGCTTTGTCCTTTTGTAGAGGTGTTATTGGTTGGATACGACATATTTATAAAAATTACTGCTTAATACGACGTAACGATACCATGTATTTTGTGGCTTAGGTCGTATTAGAGCTATAAATAAATGTATTTGTATGGGTTTATCTAAGCAAAATCTATAAGAATAATTTATAATTTAGGCTATTTAAGCCAAATTATAAATAAAAAAAAATACTGTGACACCTATAGAAATTGAACGAAAAAGAACTTTTTTATTTAGAGTACCGTAAAATGGGGTTACTTTGGCAGGTTTGGACCTATTATTGGACTATAACTCACAAACAAATTAAAAATTAAAATATTTTATATTTTCACTGTGCCTTGTGTACACTGTGTCCCAATTTGGTTGTATTTGCAGGTTATCTCTGTTATTTTTAAAGATAGAGATGTGCGGTTTTCGCGAACCTGTGTCACTTTTTTGTAAAAATTTTATTGCCGCAAACAGAATTGAGATACCTTTTTTTGTTTCTGAGATACAGGGTGAAATTGAAAATTTTCACTTTTTGACGACTTGCTCTATCTCACGAACCATATAAGTTTAAAAAAAAGTAAAAACTGCTATGGATAGATAATTTTAAATAAAATTCAGTGGCGTAGTCAAAAATTTATTAAAGGCATTATTTAAGAGATATGACCCAAACTTGCATTTTTTTAAATGGAACACCCTGTATTTTTTCATACCAATAAATTGCGCTATTTTTTCTGATTAAAATGATATATAACACTTGGTATCTTAAGTCATGATAAATGGCCAAAACATGCAAAAAAAAAAATCATAGCGAAAAAAACATTAGTTGGCCATGAAACAGAAAAAATTGAAGTTGGCTGTTTAAAGATGTCAGTATGAAGGTGTCAATAATTGTTTAGAATTTATTTATTTCGAACGAAAGTTTTTAAGTAAATATTTTAGTATTTTTCCTAAGGGATAGAGCGTAATTTTTAAGAATGACTAATAATTTTGAAAACAGTCACAAATATGACATGATAGCTTGTTTTATTGAGTGCCAAGAAAATAGTGACAGGGCATCCGATTTGTATTTAAACAGGTATGTGTTAGTGTCGTTACCTAATATTTGCTATTATACTTAAAACAATTTTTCTAAGATATCCTTAAAGGCGTCAACCAAACAAGTCTATTTTTCAGAGAATAAAAATGAGTTTGATTAATAATGGATCATTTACAAAGCCAAGAAATAAAAATTACCATAGGCAAAATCAGGAAAATAATGAAATTGCGGTTCTAGCAAGTGTTGAGGCAAATCATTCAAATTCCTGTCGAAATATTGAAACTAATGTAGGAGTGTCAAAGAGTCAAACACAGCGAATATTAAAAAAATATAAATATAAACCATACAAAGTTAACATAGTTCAACAATTACATCCCGGGGATACGCAAAGGCGAATAGTTTTTTGCAATTGGTTTTTAGAGCAAACTCGAATTGTTCCAAATTTTGCCAGAAAAGTTATATGGTCCGATGAAGCATATATAAGTTGCACTGGAATTTTTAACCGTCATAATAACAGGCATTGGTACACTCAGAATCCATACTTATTATGGGAACGCCAACAACAGGGCAGATTTGGATTTAGTGTATCATGCTTTATTTTGGGCACTAAAATAAAGTATGTTTTTTATGAACACACTTTAACAGCAGCCAGATATCTGGAAATATTGCAGCGGCATTTTTAAATAGCATATATTTTCAGCAAGATGGGGCGCCAGCTCATAATTCTCAAATAGTAAGGCCATTTATAATCGAGACATTCGAAGTTCGATGGATTGGTACCCACGCTCCAAATAGGTGGCCAGCTAGATCACCGGATCTTTCTGTTTTGGACTTTTTTGTCTGGTCTTTCTTAAAAAACAAAATTTATTTAAATGTGGTGCATAATTTGCAAGAACTTCAGGATGCTACAGTTCAAGCCTTTGAAGCCTTGCAAGCAAGGCCGCTTATTATTTTAAATGCCTTGCGGAGAATAACAACTCTATGCCAATTATGCGTTCAGGAAAATGGCAACCATTTCGAGCAATTTAATTAGTTTTTACAAATTTTTTTATAGGACTGTAGAATAATTAAATAAAAAATAGCTTGTTAAGGTTCTTTGTTAAATTTATTCAGTTGTTACAATATTTTTTTTAATAAAATTGCTTAAAACAAGAGTTTTTGTATCTAAGACTTTTAAATATTATATAATTAAAAGGTTTTTATTTGGTTATAAAAACTTTTATCACGGTATGATTGACATCTTTAAACAGCCAACTTCAATTTTTTCTGTTTCATGGCCAACTAATGTTTCTTTCGCTATGATTTGTTTTTTTTTGCATATTTTGGCCATTTATCATGACTTAAGATACCAAGTGTTATATATCATTTTAATCGGAAAAAATAGCGCAATTTATTGGTATGAAAAAATACAGGGTGTTCCGTTTAAAAAAATGCAAGTTTGGGCCATATCTCTTAAATAATGCCTTTAATAAAATTTTTGACTACGCCACTGAATTTTATTTAAAATTATCTATCCATAGCAGTTTTTACTTTTTTTATAACTTATATGGTTCGTGAGATAGAGCGAGTCGTCAAAAAGTGAAAATTTTCAATTTCACCCTGTAACTCAGAAACAAAAAAAGGTATCTCAATTCTGTTTGCGGCAATAAAAGTTTTACAAAAAAGTGACACAGGTTCGCGAAAACCGCACATCTCTATCTTTAAAAATAACAGAGATAACCTGCAAATACAACCAAATTGGGACACAGTGTACAAATAGAGTAAATCACCCAATTATGGTTTTGTTTTATCGAGGGGGTATATATATATTTTTTTTTTGATGGGGTGCCAAAGTAGGCTTTATTATTGGGATAACTTTGGCAGGGTATAAAAATACCTTTGTTGCCATTATAGACTTACTGCTAAGCCTACTTTGGCACCAAAGAAAAAAGCCTAGTGCATTTTTTTTTGTGAAAATTATTTTTAGTCACATAGGTAAACTTATTTATTATTAACACTCATTAATAGAAAATTAACTTATCATTTATTACAAAAACCCAATAACAGAAAATTAACATATTATTTTTATGAAAAAACCGAAAAAAAACCAAAGAAATTATAACTGATGTTTTTAAATACGTCTTAAGTCCTTATCCTTCACACTGTCGTCGGAATTAAAATCCATTTACAACAGAGATTCCGCAAATCCATTTACAACACTGACAGCACCGAATCCCATCAGGACCTTGGTAGTTTTTCCACTTTTTAAAGCAAAGTGCACAATTACCATCGTTTTTAGTTTTCACTTTTCTTTTTCTTGGCTCCCTTGGAGGCAATGCTTTGCTAGAAGCTGTTTGAAATGTTATCAGTGCAAGATCGTCGCTATCTTCATCATTGGTTTCTATAATCATCTTTTGAGTTCCTGAGGGACCAGCCACTCGTTCTACATCAAAGTTTTCATTATTTATTGGTTCCTCGGTTCGAAGTTGTTTTCCAGGTTCTACTTTCTTCCCACGTTTTCTAACAGTTTTTTCCTTATTAGAACCGCGTAAGTCCTGAAGGACATTAATTAGGCTTTGACTCATTGTTTCTTGCACCTCTTCAACATTTTCTGGAAGAGCCCCTGGAATCCTTTTCAAAACTTCTGAAGGGTCATATGGACAAAGCCCTGTAGCTCTAAAGCCTGATTTAAGGTTGTTGCTCACATTTTCATTCACAGAATTCCATAGTCTTGTTAACAAGGTGGGGAAATATTCTTTAGGAATGGAGGCACTGGACTTAGTTTCATTTCTCCATTTGTTCAAGATTCCCCGCCATTTTTTTCCCACCTCTAATGGTTGCATTATATGCGTGCTATTTGGGAGTAAAGGTGTCATATAAATGTTGTTCTGCTCGCATGCCTGGATTACTGAAGGAGAGAAATGAGAGGCTAAGTTATCTCCGATTACAACTTTTTTCCCAGGAGTGTTCATATCTTTAATTTTAGGCAGCAGAATATCGAAAAACCATTTCTCGAATTGAATCATATTAAACCAACCACTAGATGTATTGGCATAAACCGTTCCAGGCGGACCTCCTTGAGTCCAATTCGCGTACAAATTTCCGGCTTTGTAAACAACCATTGGCGGCAAAAGCTCACCTGCGGCATTGCTGCATACCATAATCCTAACCGATGCTTTCGAATGTTGCTGGACCCGTTCAACGCGTTTTGTTCCCCTGGGGACCACCACCTTCTTAGCTTCAGGATCATCCTGAACATTGGTCTCATCATAGTTGAAGATCAGTCGAGGATCTGCATCCATTAAAACGTCTTTAATATTCTCAAAAAACTCATTTATAGCATCTGGTCTGTACGCTGCACGTGTTCGTTTGATATTCGCGGCTAAACGAACACTGTCTCTGGTGATAAAGTGTTCCAGAAAATCACTACCTGGAATATTGTCCTTGAATTCTTTAACACGACCTTTTTTTTCTAAATATTTATGCAACACTTGCCGAATATCCGCTTTTGTAAAGGGAAAACCCCAATCACTCACTGTACTCAATGTCTTTGTCAACAAGTTCTCCTCCATGGGGGTAAACACGGTTGGGTGACCTGGGTGCCGTTTGTGGCTGCCCTTCAACTTGTTTTGAAGGGTTCCCCGCGAAATTTTAAATTTTTTGCTTGCCTTTGCTTGCGACATACCACCCCTAATGGCGGCAAGTGTATTTTGTAAATCAGCTGTTGAATAATTGGCGTAGGTACACCCCCCCACTTTTTTCTTATAATGTCTTGGCATTTTTACCTAATTTACACCTGCAACAAAAGAGAATCACTGTAAAAAAAAAATATAAATAAGGAGGGGAATTTTAAAATATACATAAATATATATAGCAACCTGCCAAAGTAGGTTGAGGGTGCCAAAGTAACCCCGATTTACGGTAACACTGGTTATAGCTATTAAACTGGTTATAGCTTATTTTTTTATTTTACCTTTAAAGTTTGTTTTGGGTAGATATTGTAAGCCTTTTACTTAAACGGACTATTTGTTTTAGATCTCTACTAGAGTAGCAAAGATAATGACAATGGCTTTAAATCAAACCGAAACTGTTACTAATGAACCCAAATTCATCAATGACGAAGTAAATATTAACTATATGATGTACAATGTACCTTACGATTTAGAAGTAATTAACGAAGATGACAATAACTTTTTTCAACACCCCTTTGATAATCACAGCGTGAACGTTGATTTTTTGCATTCCGCAGACGTAATCTATGACAGTCTGCCAATAATCGACTTAAATAATACTATTGAAGCACCCCAAATGGATGAAATAGATGAAGATGACCTATCTCTATTGGAACTTAAAAGCGAGATTTGCCAAGCTAAAAATGTACAAGAGCCCAAAGATAATTTTGATTCCGAATTTATACGATTATCAAAAGAAGACGACTTAAATGTAGAACAAAATCAAAATAACCCAGATGAAGATAACCCTGATAAAGAAAACTCGCATGAACATAACTCAGACGAAGATAACCCAGATGAAGATAATATCCCAGATGAAGATAACCCAGATGAAGCCCAGGTTTAGTACAGTCTGAAGGTAAAATTTAACATCAGTAAAATTCTAAATATGGGAGAAAATTGTTGGGTAGAGGCCCAATAAATCTAAAATTTCTTTACTTAAATGTCGAGGTTTCGACTTCAGTAAAGTCATCGATGGAAACCAGATATTATAAGTTTTATATTTTAAAGAACATAGTAGTCTTTTCCGAAATTGAAAAAAATAAACATTTTAAATCCGTTTACCATTGTAGTGTCCTAAAGATAACTTCATAAAAGACGAACGTCGATATTTAAATAAAGAAGCTTTACTTTTATTGGACCCCTATTCAAAAATCTTCTCCGATCTTATTCGATTTTGGGTTGCAAAACCTATTTGAGAATTAATTTCTTTTTTTTTTATAGATACAAAAATAGCTGAAAAAAGAAGGAAGAAAAAGCTAATAAAGAATTATGGGATAAAAATGTCAACAAAAGAAAAAGAATGATGGAAGAACAGTACATTGGATACACAAGATCTAAAGACGGGACAGTTAAACACGATACAAAAAGAATTAAAAGAATACTTGGACCTAAATGTATGTCGAGTTTTTGTAAAAAAGCAGCAAATCGTTTGTGCCACCTAATGTCAGAAGAAATCCGACAATAAATTTTTAAAACATTTTGGATACATATGTCCTGGGAGCAAAAAAGGCTTTACGTTTTGCACATGACTAGTTACGTTGAAAGAAAAAGAAGTTACACAAAAAATCCATCGAGAAGACAAGGTTCCTTTCAGTACTATTTAAAAATTGAGGACGGAAAACACCAAGTGTGCAAGCAAACATTTCTTGGTACGCTAGGTATAAAAGAACAAATGGTTAGGCTCTGGGTTAATGAGGGATCAGTGTTTGGAACACAAAATAATCAGGAGGACATGAACAAAAATAAGACTAATAAAAAAAATACATCAGTACATTTAGTTGAACAAAATAAAAAGCTACGTTGCACCTATTTTTAGATAGTTTGCCTAAAATTGAAAGTCACTACTCCCGCAAAAAGTCAAACAAGTTATATCTAGAGGAAGATTTTAAGTCAAAAACTGACGTATTTTATATACGTCAGTACGTTACTTATACGTTACTTTATACGTACTTTATAAAAACAAATGTTTAAACGAAGATGTCAATGAGTACTTTTCTAAAAGAGTTTGACAAAATGAATCTAGCATTGTTTAAGCCTAGAAAGAATCAGTGCGATTTATGCTGTGGATACAAAATGAATCATATTGACAAAAATGTTTATCGGAATCATATTTTCGAAAGGAAAAAGACTTCGACAAGAAGAAAGCACAAGATTAGTCTATTTATTGCTTTACAATGGACGTACAGGCCGTCAAATTATGTCCTCAATTGCAAGCAAGCTCCTTGTATTATAAAACAAAATTGCAGATACACAATTTTACCATCTACAACTTGTCAAGCCATGCATCCAAAAATTTCCTGTGGAATGAAACAGAAGGGGAACTATGTTGTTCAGTTTTTGTAACCTGCATCATCAAACATCTGACATCAGCTTTGGAGGCAGACAAAAAACCTATTATTTTATACTCGGACAGTTGCGGTTATCAAAATAAAAATGTCGTTCTGTCTAATGCATTGTCCTTTCTTGCAAAAAAATTTAATATTGAGATTAAACAAAAATTTCTTGAGAAGGGTCACACTCAAATGGAGTGTGACTCTTCTCATAGCCTTATTGAGAGACGATTAAAGGGAAAAGATATTAAAAGCTTATACGTTTACCGATTTAATTTTTTTTGGTACCGTTGAATAGAGAATTTTACGCTGCTTACACACGATGAGGGTTCCCATTTGACATATTAAAGTGAGGTTAGCTGGAGGTGAGGAGGTGATTGACAGAACTTTAGTAAATGCATAATTAAACGTCCCCCTGTATATCTAATTTGACGTTTTTTTTTTTTTTTTTTTTTTTAAGAAAGTTATTAAGGGTGGATCGTTTTGAAATGAAAGCACTGTATAAGAGATGCAGCTAATCCTGTGGAATTTTATTCAAATGTAAAATGCGTTATCGTTTTGAGAAACACACAGTGATGGACTGTATTATGCATTTGATAAATTGGCCGCGGTTCGTAAACAATAGAGGTTTACCATTACCACCTATCTTGTCACTTCTTGCAACATTACGTTTCTACAGTACAAGTAACTTTTAGGTACTATTTTGTTTTATATAGTGTGATGTAAATACATATAAATAACGTATTTTAATTATAGAATGTGTGTGTTGACTTAAGGGGCATTTCACAGCCTTCTGTTTCCAGACAAATTGCTGAAAAATGTCAACGTTTCATCCGATTTCCTTCAGCGGAAGAAATTTATCAGACAAGGCAGGTGTTTTATAATGTAGCACAGTTTCCCGAAGTTTCAGGATGTATTGATTGCACCCATGTTCGGATCAAAAATCCTGGAGGACCTTTTGAGGAAGTCTTTAGAAATAGAAAACGCTACTTCTCAATAAACGTCCAAGTTGTTTGTGGCCCAAATTTACAAATATTTGATATTGTGGCCAGGAAGGGAACACGACTCAACTATTTTTAATTTTAGTTCAGTAAGGACTACATTTGAACGCGGAATATTGAGAGGATATCTTTTAGGAGATAGTGGATTTTCCTGTTTGCCATATCTTATGACTCCACTGGATAATTCTATTATTGCTGCTGAAAACAGATATAATCGTTCTCAAATAAGAACTAGAAACGCTATAGAAAGATTATTTGGCGTATGGAAACGCCGATTTCCGTGCCTGGCAAGGACGTTAAACAGCAAACCAGAAAAATGTTGTACAATAATAGTTGCTTGTGCAATACTGTAATAAAAAAAACAAATCAAACTATTGATTTTTTAAAGTATTTGAAAGATCTTTTAGCATTTATATTTTAGATAGAAAATACAGACTTAGATAAAACTCAATAATATTTACCGAGATATTTACCCTATTAAGCGGGTAAAAATAACTTTAAATGCTTTAATCGTTTTCCGAAGATTAACTTTGCCTTTTTATTAGAGTAAATATTTTAAATAAAAATATAGGAAAAAGGGTATAAACAGGTTATCGACTGATATAAAGGAATAGTTATATAATAAATTGTAAATTTATTAAAATGAAACTTACCTTAAATATTTTTATATCTTAAGTCAATTCTCCTATCCATTAGTTCTGCAAAATATTCTATGACCTTCTCATTGAAATTTGGAATGCTTTTGACAAGCGTTTTCTCGATGCTCAACATAGACAAGGCACTACGTCTAGATTGTCCCATCGTATTACGCAGGAATGTTTTTACTCTTTTTAAAGTAGAAAAACATCTCTCACTTTCCACGGTTGTCATAGGGAGTGTGCACAAAATATTTAATAATTTCACTGCTTCAGAAAATGTTTCAGACAAATTCATGTTAATAAAAAGCATGTTAATAAAAGCAAAGTATGGCTACTGCACCGGCACTATTGCGAAAATCCTCACGACAATATATGACTTCAAGTTCAGATTTTAGTTTGGAAATATTTACTGTGGGATAATGAGCCTTCACCATATTTAAAATATTTTGCGGAAAGTTGGTAGTGTATGCTTCAAATTTCTCTGTGTAGAATAACTGTGAAATCATGAGATGATCATTAAAACCAAACCTGTGGTTTATTTCAGATATAATAATATCACAAATTTCCAGTGCAGTTCGTCGCTTTGGATCTTCTGTAGCTGTAGTAGTTTTTCTTTTTTTTTGCTGTTGATGTGCTTGGTTCTTCTGATTCCAATATAGTATTTCTAACAATTTGGAAATTGTTGTTAAAAGACAGTATATAATTTTTCACAGATATGACATCAATATCTCGCATTTGGAATTGTTTAAACAATATATCAACATGGGGCATTATTTTATGAAAAAAATTTAACCAAAATAAAAAAAGCTCATCTTCCAAATGCCTTTTTAAACCAGTTGCTTGATTTATATTGTTACCATCTTGCTCCTCATCAATAATTTCCTCTAAGCAAGATTTTAAATCATCTATATAAGTGTATACAATTTCAACACATTTTGTATTGAAAGCCCTTCGAGTGGGTGCAGCTTTAGGTAGCCTTACTTTAACCACTCTATCCAGAACCATTGTACGTTTTGGAGATCGGCCGAAAAAGGACGAAAATGCGTGTAAATTTGCGAAAAATATTTTTATCGGTTTATGTTGACTCGCCGCTTTTTGCAGGATAAGATTAAGTTGATGGGCATAGCAGTGAATAAAGTGTGCATTTCGGTATATTTCTTTAATTTTTGTTTGTACTCCTCCCAGTTTATGACTGATGCACCATCGTAACTTTGGGCAATCAATTTTTCAGGTGCTTCATTAATTTTTAATAATTGAAGTTCTTCCAATATTACATTAGTTAAATGTTGTGCTGTGGTACCTGGAGGGTTAACAAATTTCCAAAATCTTTCATGTACAATACCAGTTAATACATATCGCAATATGACAATCATCTGCGTTTTATTGGAGCTGTCTGTGGTCTCATTTACTTGAATTGCCACAAAATTTGTCTGGCCAATCTCCTTAATTATATGAGTATGTACAATGGCTAACATTGATTCTAAAATATCGTTCTGAATTGTTTATGATGTTCCTTTAAATACTGTACTTTTTTCAATATGTTCTTTAAACATTAAATCCAGTTCAGAAACAAAATCGATAAGGCGCAGAAAAATTCCAGGATTATTGGAGCTGTTACTTTCATCATGACCGCGCAATGTTTTACACAGTCGATTAGTTTGTTTAAAATATACCTATTTTTAGAAACCGATTCATTAAAGTCATGCACAGATTTACGATATACACTATCAAGTTGCTGTCTTATGTTAACACGTCCTAAACTTGCGTAACTCATTGATGAATTTATATGAGTAGTGGAAGAAGCATGCTTTGTAATTTTTAAATCCTTAATGTCAGTTACTCCATTTTTCGCCCATACAGGGTCATTCGAAAACAATAAACACGGGTAGCAAAAAAATGCATTTCTCACACTGCAGCCACAAATCCAATCACACAAATTGTACATTGATTCTTTAAAATATCTTTGAATATCTTTACCCCTATCCTTTGTTGTTTGTTTTAAATTCATATTTGGTTTTGGTCGACCACTTTTCTTTTTCTCAAGGCGCCGTTCATAATTTAATGTTCCAGCAGATTTTAAGGCAATTATTTCGTCAACAACACTCACACTCATCTTGTTTTTTTTTCAATCAGAAAAAAAAATCCAATAATAGTCACAAAAATAAATTACGAAATGTAGGGTAGAGTCCTCCAAAGTCGACCGGCTCCAGTAGTCGGCCACTTCATGACATATTTGATAATAAATAGGTTAATATTATATATTTTAAAACGCGCGCCGTTTCTCTAGCAATCAGATAGTTTCGCGCCAAATTTGACCAATCGGAAAGAAGCATTACTCTGGAGAAACATAACGAAAGTTTAGTATCAATGTGGCGTAGTCAGTGGTAACACCTTTTTGTGCATCTCATATACAAATTTGGTATTTGCACTATTTTATTACTTCACCAGGAACGAATCTGTTGAAATAGAGTTTGTACATCCACTTGTGATTATTAAATATTAGCTTTTTTCCACATTTTTAACGAAAAAAATGAAAAAACTAGTCTAAATATGATTAATTTTAGGAGGTCGACTTCTGGATATACAAAAATCTGCAAGAAACCGGTAGTCGACCGAACCGGTCGACTACTGGTATAAAGTGTTTTTAGAAGCTTTAAGACAGATTTCATATAGAAATGAATAGAAAATTAACAGCTATATTTTTTTAATAACTTATCAGTCATTCTTTGTCATTTTACCAGTTGTCGACCGCTTTTAAACATTTTATATTAAGGTGGATCGACTATAGGATTTTCGTTTTCTAGAAGTCGACCGTGTTTATTACTGTCTTTTTACCTCTATAGGGCGTGTGCATGAAAATGAAAATGACACTGATGGCGCTAATTTTGACAGTAATGACAAATGCTTGTAGGTAGAACAATTTTCAAAAATAAAAAATAATACACAATAGGTACACATTAAAATCATAGAATCATACATGTGAAACAACAAAAAACGTTAACAGCAAGACAACCTTTTGAAAAATTTTGACCTTTTGCAGCTTTTTATTTTTTCAAATTTTTTGTTTTACCTACAAGCTGACGTCACGTGCACATGCCCTATTGTCTGATTGTTTTAAGTTTATTACATTATTAATGAAGTTTTTTTAATCTTGGTTTTTTAAATTTTTTTTTCAGAAAATGGTGAAAGTAAACAGAGCTTCAGAGCAGAAAAAAAACATTAAAAAAGGCGGTAAACGTCCCATACATCAATACCGGGAGGAATCCTTACAAGAGGCTATTTTTCAAATAAGAGAAAATAAACTGAGTGTGCGAAAAGCTAGTCAGATATACGGTGTGCCAAAAACTACTATGCTAGACAGATTAAGGGGAAGAGTCGCCGAAAAACCTAGAAAAATGGGCCCCCCGCCTGTTCTAAGCGTAGCTGAGGAAAAGGCTATAGTTCAATGGTGTATAAATTTATCGAAGTGTGGGTTTCCACGAAAGATGGATGACATACTAAACACAGTTCAGAAGATTATAATGTCAAAAAAAAATTACTCAAAAAAAATTCCCTTCGTAAACGGGCGTCCCGGAAAAAAGTGGTATAAAGCTTTCTTGAGGCGTAATCCGGAGCTGACGGAAAGAAATGCTGAAAACTTATCACAAGGACGTGCAGTGCTTACTGAAGAGAGTATCAGGAAATGGTTTCGCGAGTTAAAAGAATATTTAAAGAGTGAAGATGCCGAGGATATCCTGTTAGACTCCACCAGGATTTTGAATGGAGATGAAACGAGTTTCACGTTGTGCCCTAAGTCTGGGAAAATTGTAGCTCCGAGAGGATATAAAAACGTTTATCAAGTAGTCAAGGGGAAAGAAAAGGAAGCATTGACGGTGTTGCTTGTGGTGTCTGCGAGTGGCGACATTACATATCCTTGTGTGGTCTTTCCCTATGTACGGCCACCAAAGGATGTTCGAGACAGTATGGATCCATCTTGGTGTCTAGGATTGAGCGAAACTGGATGGATGCGGTCAGAAGTGTTTTACGAGTATGTGGCGAATTCCTTGAATCCCTGGTTAATATCCCATGAGGTTAAGAAACCTGTTTTGTTTTTCATTGACGGCCATAAAAGCCATTTAACTTTAAGCTTAAGTCAGTTCTGTTCAGCAAATGGAATAATTCTTTATGCGCTGCCCCCGAATGCTACCCATATTATGCAGCCGTGCGATGTCAGTGTTTTCAAACCACTGAAATCTGAGTGGCATAAAACAGTTCGGGAATGGCAAATGCTGGAAGAAAACACAAACCAGACCTTAACAAAATCAAAGTTTTGTCCACTTTTAAAAAAGGTTTTAGAAAAGGACAACTTGCCGCAAACAATTAAGAACGGTTTCCGTAAATGCGGCCTTTTTCCTTTTGATCCAAATATGGTTGACTATTCTAAATGTGTCCAAAATATACTTGAAGATTTGGAAGGCACTGTAGAACCAGAAAACATCTCCCGACCTGCGACTGATGTATATAAGATCACTGAGGATACAATCAAAAGTATTCAGAATAATTTAGAGGAGCGTGGTGTTAGAGTAGAGATTATTTTTGAAGAATTATCTAAAGCGCAAACCCTTTACAACAAAAAAATTTCAAATGTGATACCAACAGTTCAACCTACAGATCCTCATCAATCTGAGCATGAACCTTTGGATGGCCTACCACCTTTTGCTTTATTAAATGATGGCCAATTATATGATATTGATACAGCGGGTAACCTCGTTCTGCAAGAGTTAGAGCAACCACAAAGTTTTAATTTACCAGAAATTAAAGATACTTTAAGCGATGATGCCGTAATGCCATTATTTCAAGATACGCAGGTTTCACAAATTGCACTAGACTATGCTTCAGATCCTCTCCTCTTTCAAGAAATTCAACAGGAGACAAATGCTTTTGAGAATAATGACTGTTATATTATAAATAGTAGTCCTAAAACTGTCCTGTCAAATAATTCATCGAATCTACCACCCCAAACAAAAAGTGATGAAGTTACTGATGAATCTTTACTGAATAACTCATCTAATATTTTATCGATTTTGTTGCCTGAGGAAATTCAAAATATTGGGAACATCCAAGAAAATACTGCAAAGAATATTAAGTCACCAACAATTCCTAATGAAACTGCTTCAACTGGTGGCTCCCTTATTCCCATAGAAGAAATTGAAGACTCTGTAGCTGATGTAGGCACAGAAAACGTACATAAATCGAGTGGTGATACGTCCCTCGGTAAATTAAATATAATTTCAAATATCACAATCATTCCTCCATTGGACAGTAGCATCAACAAAATACTTTATTATCCGAAGCCAATCCAAAAAAGCACAAAAAGTAAGGCAGCACCAAAGCAACCAAGTGCTATTTCATCCGAGTTGTGGAGACAGCTAGAAGCAGAGAAGGAAAATGCCAAAGAAATTAAAATTATAGCTATTCAGAAACGGAAAGCAGAATCGGAAAAAAAAAGAGAGGCAAAAAGATTAGCAGATGAAGAGAAAAAGATGAATTCTATAAAAAAGAGACGAGTGAATAAAAAAAGTAATGGACCAACAAAACAAACAGTTGACCAGGACCAGAGACCACCACAGAGTTCATTTCAGAAAATTTCTATTAAATGCGACTTGTGTGACGATGACCTCATAAGCGACACCGAAGAAAACGATCTAAAGAATATCGGATGTGATAAGTGTACTCGATGGTACCACTTGAAATGCTCAATTTTTAGTGAAAATTTATATGAAGACATTATAGGAAAAGATTTTAACTGTCCTCATTGTACTCTGTAAGTTTTAAATATGAATACCCCTTCAAAAGTTTTACTGATAATTTGTATACCTATCTATTAGTTTTAGAATGCATTTTAAGTTAAGTAAAGTACCAACTTTACCATACCAAAGAATTTTTTTATGATTTTAAACAATAAAAATAATAAAAACATTAATACTAGCATATTATTTTCGAACAATTACATTAGGTCGACTATTGGAAGATCGGCGTCTAGTACTCGATCTTCCTGCTCGACTACTAGGAAGATGGCCGTCCGACTACTGGATTTCCTCGGTCGACTACTAGTGAAATTAGGCCAGTTTCAAATTAAAATTATCCTTTCTATTCCAGCGACCTCTATCGTCGGGTTATGTATTTTACGTAGAAATATAAATATACAAGTTCATGAAGGAATCTACCGCAGAAGATTTTATTAATTAACGGTATATAAAACAACACAAGCAAAAGTCAAGTCTGCCAAAGTGGTCGACTACTAGTGTTATTACCCTAAACACGCGCCGCGATATATGCAATACCGTCAAAGTGGCGGCAAACAACTAACTAAAACAAAACATTCATCCAGTCGGGCCGTCGACTACATTAGAGATATAGGACTGAAAGGTGACTCTCACTCCCGCTTACGAAATACGAATCTGCCATCTTTGTTCTATTTTACATGCATTTCTCCATAAGCCATAAGAACTGTATAGGGACAATTTAAAATACGGCCCAGCCACGAGCTTGTGTGATGAGCGCGAGGCGCGACGTTGGTAATATATTTATTTGTTTTGCCAATGCAGACTGCTTAGTGCGGGTATACACGATCCGGTTTCAACGGATGCGGTAGAAACGGATGCGTTTCTACCGCATAGGATATACGCGATACACACTGCGTTAAAAACGGATAGGTATTAAAAAAAATTCAAAAATTTCATTGCTTCGAGACTTTCATCGGGAAATAATGTTTTCATTGCAAGATTCTTCATCAAGAATTATTTGTGGTCTTGAAGCAAAAGATTTTTTGCGAGAGTCAGTATAACGTGAAAACATTGAAGGCATCCATATTTTGAAAGTGGTGTAGAAAAAAATCGACAAATTTCATACAAATATTCGGCAGTATCATAATAAGTTTTTTAATTATTACAGAATGTCTAAAAAATCATTTGGCGAATTGTTGACTGTGTTAAAACAAGATATATAATGTAATAATTTGGGTGAAAATAACTAAAAACGCGCGTTACAACCGGAACGTATATCGCGATACATTGAAGTACGTGTGTTGCCCAGGATGATCCGGTTATCCGGCGCGCGGTCTTGCCGCAGCAAGCTGCGGCGCTGATCCGTCGATCCGGCATTGACGCATCCATGTATCGTCTTCTATTAAAACCTATGTGTTGTCGTGACGATCCGGCGCCGGACCGTTTTCGCCGGACCGTTCATACCGGATCGTGTATACCCGGCCTTACAGCTTGACAAATATTGTCCAGCAACTGAGAACTTACGCCCGAAAAGAATGCGGGCGAAAAAATTAAATGGCTTTGAGATATTGCCAGATTGTCACTCTCCAAATCCTTTTATATGTGTTAATATTTTTTTGCACTAAGGTTAAGTATTAAATATCCTGTATATATACTATATTCACATCTCATAATATACATATATTCTTATCTTCGAAAATTGTAGTAATGTATCTATTTAAGTTTATAATACATTTATATTGTAAAACAAATTATGTCCCTTTTATAAATACTCAGATTTATTCACGAGGCGGCAACAAAGCCTCATTTTGCCAGCGTACTATGTATTAAATACGGAAATATCACATCGTGATTGGTCAACAGGCGATAAACGGTGGAGTTCTCGATGGGGTTTTTTGAATAAATAATGTATCTGCAGGTGTTCTATTTATTTCGGTTTTCTGCAAGTTTAGCTTACGCATAGGCGTAGGGAGGATTCCATTAATATCTGGATTATATGGACGTTGGCGTTGGTGGTTCTTTCTTTTATTTATTATTGTTGTATTTCTTTTAACGTTTTGTCTTTAAGTTTTTGAGTATTTAGTTTTAATTTGTGTTGTTATCTTTATAGACAATTAATATAATCTTCTTGAGTTTTTAAATATAAGATTTACAGTAAGTATGATTTGACTTTACTGAAAAAGAAGATAAAGATAAAAAGTAAACTAAAAATACTAGCATAAAAAAACTTCATATTTTTAATTTTTATAGCCGATTCAATTTTGTAAACAAAGTTTTTTGTATGTAGGTTTGTATACGGAAAGCTATATTTGGCCTTATGATGGAAGGAAATAGGTTTTTAAAAGGAAAACATCTAAATGGGCAATCAATGGAAATTGTTGCAAATGTTTATAGAGGTTGCGATGAGGAAGCTCAAAACAATGCATTTAAAATTCCTCTAAAGAGAAAACTCGATCGTGTTTGCATGTACACTGGCGTCTCTAAGTCCACTATACAGAAGATTCATAAACAAGATGAGAAAAGAAATAGAGATAGGCCAAATGATGTGCTTGTGCCACCGCCTAACAAAAAATCTCGCTTTTCTGTTAAGAATGACTTTGAAGATTTTCCAATTATAAGGCGCACAATTAATAACTTTTACCAGGAATTAAAAAATGTTCCAACGACGACCAAACTTCTACAGAAGTTGCGAGAGACCATTGATTTTCCGTATTCCAAGGAAACTTTAAGATGTTTACTAAAAGCAAATGGGTTTTATTTTAGGAAATGTCAAAACAAAAGGAAAATATTGATGGAAAGGCCCTCTATACTTCATTGGCGGTATAAATATATAAACGCGATACAAAAGTATAGAAATGAAGGAAGAAGTATAGTTTATATAGACGAAACCTGGGTCGACAACGATTTGACTTTTCAAAAGTGTTGGCAAAGCACTGATGTTTTTGGTATTACTAGTAACATCAGAGCAAGTGGTAAGAATTTTTTGTAGTTAATTAAATAAATTGAGGGTTTAAATGTAAGCATTAAAATTTCGTTATAATTATAGTGTTTAGCTGAAAAACTTAGTATAAAAAGTTTTTTTTTCTTGCCATAATATTTTATATACATTTTTTTAGGTCGTTTAGTTATTGTTCATGCGGGTTGTCAGAATGGCTTATTCCCAATGCCAGTTTGATATTCAAAGCTGGTCAAGCAACTGGGGATTATCACGGACAAATGAATCGCGAAAATTTTATGAAATGGCTGGAGGAAAAATTAATTCCCAATATTCCGGCTAATTCAGTGGTCATCTTTGATAATGCACCATATTATTCCGTGCAAGAGAATAAAGTGCCGACCAAATCAAGCACCAAGAAAACTATGATCGATTGGTTGACGGCAAATGGTAAGTAAAAACGCATTATTTGTATTTATATTAAAAGAAAAAATATCTGCGAACAGCTACAATTGATATGGTAAAGTTTTGCATTTTATGACTCATCAAAGAAGAAAATATACTTATAATAAGTTTGACTCTGGGGTTAGGGATAACCCTGGATTGAAAAATCGGTACTTAGAGATATATTTATTTCTACATTAACTTCGCGGTATATTAAATATTATTTTTTAAAGGATAATAATAGGTTACCTACTGGCCACAAAATGCATAAATTTTTTCATCCTCTATACTTACTTAAAGAAAAAAAAAATTAAAAATACTAATGTTTAATATGTTTAGGGTATCAATAATAAATTACTTTTAGGAATATCTCACAACCCAGC
Source organism: Anthonomus grandis grandis (assembly GCF_022605725.1). NCBI lineage: Eukaryota > Metazoa > Arthropoda > Insecta > Coleoptera > Curculionidae > Anthonomus > Anthonomus grandis. The sequence continues at coordinate 4,016,678 of NC_065563.1, forward strand.
TGAACGCAAATGGGAGTTGTTCCAGTTGATTCAACAACATAAACCACCTGAGGATGAAAAAAACTACGTAGTAGATAGAGTATTAAGTTCATATGGACATACTCCGTTGCGTACACCACCTTATATGTGCGATCTCAACCCAATCGAACTGATATGGGCCCAGTTGAAACATTTTGTTCGTAGTCGCAACACTACTGGCGACATATCCATTAGAAATTTAATAGAACAAGTACAACTGGGCATTGCTTCTATCACACCTACAATAAATTTTATGTATGTTTAAACGTTTTCGATATGTACAGGGTGATTGGAAAGTACAACTATTTCTTGACATAGTGATTCTAGAGGTCATTTGTGACAAATTCATCCCTATCACCTGGGGGTCTAAAATTTACGAACTCCGAGATATAACCCCGTTTTAAGAATTTTTTCATATCCCGCCTACGCTAATCTTAAAAAGAAAAAAATCAAAATCTTATTGAATTACTTATTTTTTGACAATCAATTGATTTTTTTTAAAGTATTCAAACAAATCACTAGTAAGGTAGTTACTTTTTATTTTTTTAAATTAATTCTAAATACCTCTTGCTAGTAATATTCTAAAATTTTGGAGCTTAACACATTTCTTTTTATTTAAAAAATATCGCGGGCCTAACAGTTTAAAGAAGAAAATCAATAGATTGTCAAAAAATAAGTAATTCAATAATATTTTGATTTTTTTTCTTTTTAAGATTAGCATAGACAGGATAGGAAAAAAATCTTTATTTCATGCATATATTTATTACTTAACATTATTCTACGTAACTTTACACCATATTACTACAAGTATATTTATTTACTAAATACCACATTTTTATTCTATTTAAATATATTAAGTTTTATTAAAGAAAATAATTTCGCACGCCTATGAATCGAAGAATATCAATACGTTTTTATGGGCATTTCCCCTCTGCGTCTCTGTTAAGTTAAAAGTTGGCGTATAATATTAAATGAGCTGCGGGGCGTAGGTGAGACGGGAGGTAACTCCGCTCGTTCCGCGTGTGTTCAGTGGCGTGCGATATGATTTTTCATACAAATTGATGTTAATAAATTATTACATGCATAATTTAACAAAGCGTATATTTTATACAAGGTGTTTGAAAGGTCGATGCAAAGTCTTGAAGATGTGATGTGAGCAGGTGATTTGGAGTCTTTTAAACCAAATAAACCTAAGTGCAAAGTCTTACCGTGTTCGAGATATTTGAGATTTTCGATTGTCATTTTTGATCATATACAGGGTGTTTGCAAGGTCGATGCATTGTCCTGGGGATATAATATGCGATGTCATTTAGAGTTTTTTAACGCGAAAATACCTTAGTAAAAAGTCTTACGGTTTTCGAGTATTTTTATTTAATTAATTATTTATGATCAAATGAATGCAAGTCTCAAATATCTCGAAAATAATAAGACTTTGTACTAAGGTATTTTTGGTTAAAAAGACTCTAAATGAGCTGTCCTATCATCTCTCCAAGAGTTTGCATCGACCTTTCAAACACCCTGTATAAAAAGCCGAAATCTATTTACGAGTTACAAGCCTATCCTTTAAATAATTCATATAAGTAATGATTTTCTTACAGTTTCGTTATTTGTGGGATACAGTTTTTAAAAATAGAGACAATTTTAAAATAATGTTAGATCAAAAAGAAAGATACTTTACTAATTATAATATTTAAATTTTTTTATTTAAAAAAATGTATTAACGCAGAATTAAGTGAAAATAAACTTTAATTTGACCCTAAAAATATATATCTAATATACAAAATATGCTGTTTTTATCATTCAGTTTCACTGTCACTACTATTGTTAGGAGAGTTTCCTAAGCTTCAGCTATTTGTTGTTAACACTTTTTTGTTATTAAAACACCTTATTTAGGCTAAAAACCAAACTTATATTCAGCAATAAACAAGGCGCTTCTTTACCAAACCATTTCTTGCTCGAGAGAGAGGGATGACAAGTGACATATCAATTTTTAGCATTTCATGATTCGAGCGCTACGTAGTGGCGGGTTTTAAAAGTAATAAATTTGGATGTTGCCACACTGACAACACAAGTTACTAACATATACCCCCCACCTTGAAAGGGTTCAGCTTTCAACACAATAAAATTTGACAAAGGTGGCTAAAACTAAGAAAACAGTCTTTAAATACATGAAACAAATCTTAAAGCTAATTAACATTATCACGGTAAGTAAAATGCATACTAATCAGTAATGTCAATAGGTAAGGGACAAATCTTAGAGATAGGTCTCTTCAGTATGCCATGAGAGGTTTTAACGGACACTACTCGGCACTGTTTATCAGATCCTAAATGTATTTCACTTACACGGCCCATTCTCCAATTAAGAGGAGGGAGATTGTCCTCGCGAAGTATCACCATCTCACCCACTTAAATGTTTCTTTGAGGATATTTCCACTTAAATCGTTGTTGGAGAAGGATAACATACTCCTTCGACCAACGCACCCAAAAGTGTTGATAAAGCTTTTGAATATATTGAAACCTTGAGAGACGATTGTCGAACTTTTCTTTAACATCAAGATCGGGCAAAGCTGTCAATCGTCTACCAATTAAAAAATGAGCTGGTGTTAATACATCATAATCGCTTGGATCACTAGTAAGTGGGATCAATGGACGCGAATTTAACGTGACTTCAATCTGGGTTAGCAGCGTATAGAGATTCTCAAAAGTTAATGAAGCATTTCCCATAACACGCTTTATATGGAATTTGCAAGCCTTTACTCCCGCTTCCCATAGTCCACCAAAGTTAGGAGCACGAGAGGGAATAAACTTCCAACTAATCCCTTCATTTTTAAAAGTACCTGCTAATCCTTTGCTATGCCTCTGCAAGAATTTACTAAGCTCTTTTAACTCTGAATTGGCACCAACAAAATTTGTACCATTGTCAGAACATATTAATGAAGGTTTGCCTCGCCGGGATATGAAACGTCTCAAAGTAGAAATGAATGCTTCAGAGGTTAACTCTGATACTAACTCCAAATGCACCGCACGAGTAGAAAAGCATATGAATAGGCACACATAGCATTTTGAAATCTTGGCTCCCCGCCCACTCTTAGATTTTATATGAAGAGGACCAGCATAGTCAACTCCAGTAATATGGAATGGAGGAGTAGGAGAGATGCGCTCTTTAGGTAGGTCACCCATTAATTGCCCAATTGATTTAGATCTTGCTTTAAAGCAATTTAAACATTTGTGAACTATCTGCCTTGCTAAATTTCGTCCACCAATTGGCCAATAATGTTCACGAATTGAAGCAAGTAAGTGAAGGGGACCAGCATGTAATAATAACTTATGCTCAAAAGAAAACAACAATTTGGTAAAATGATGTTTGGATAATAAAACAGCAGGATGTTTTTTGGCATAATCCAGATCCGATAATTCCAATCTACCACCCACCCTTAAAACTCCCTTCACATCAATAAATGGGTTAAGAGTGCTTAAAGGGCCTTTGCGACATTGCTGCTTTTGCAAAAGTAATGAGTATTCATATGGAAAAGATTCCTTCTGAGAGATTATGACCAATTTTTCTAATGAATTACTTAGCTCACGGGCTGTTAGTGGGCCATTATGCCTAAATGTTTTTTTCTAACTTACAATTATAACAGAATCGTAAAATGTAGGCACAACTACGCTTTAAACGAGAAAAACTAGAAAATCTTTTCATTGGAAAATATTCAGGAATGACCTGGCAAGTGTGAATGTTTTTCTTTAATTCAGGCAAAACTTCAATTTCGATAATTGATTTGGGCCATTCTGAGCAATCATTAATCAGCCAATGAGGACCATTCCACCACATTTCATTAATGATCAATGACTGAGGATAACATCCCCTGGATAATATATCCGCAGGATTGTCCCTTGATGAGACATGATGCCAATTATGAATTGAAGTCAATGATTGTATTTGGGATACACGATTTCCAACGAATGTTTGTAGATTATGAGGTGACTGAGAAATAAGCATAAGACGACTGATGAATCAGTCCACAGATATGTTTTGTCAATAATAACATTTACTGATCTTTTGAAAGTGCTGACCAATTGCGCAAGAACCAATGCACCACTTAATTTCAGTCGAGGAAGTGTTATCACTTTTAGAGGAGCTACCTTAGCCTTAGCGAATACTAGGGAAATTTGCGTTTGACCACTTTTGCTTGAGCTCTTAATATAGAGACAAGCACCATAAGCTTCAACAGAACTGTCACAGAACCCATGTAATTCCACAACATCAGAATCAGAACAAAGCATTTTTCGCGGGATCTTCAAGTTATTTAGAACTACCAATTCTTGTTTTAATTTATGCCAAAGACTATAAATATTTGAGGGCAAAGTTTCATCCCAACCAATCCTTGTACTCCACAATTTTTGCAAAATCATCTTTGCAATAATTATGCATGGGCAAAGTAATCCTAATGGATCATATATTTTAGCAATAGATGAAAGGATTGTCCTTTTACTATAATTTTCATTATCAATTAAGGAAATATGATACATAAGATTATCATTTTTAAATGACCAATATAAACCAAGAGTTTTATTCTCATCACTAAAATGTATGTCACGAGTATTAAAAACACTGTTCGAGGCATCTCCAACGATTTGACTAATAACTTCAGGTGAATTAGATACCTATTTCCTAAGACAAAAACAGCCAGTTAACAATATTTTAGATACCTGAGAACTTAGATCTACAGCTTCTGCAACAGTATCTGCCCCAAAGAGCAAATCGTCTACAAAAAAACTATGTAAAATTACATTACAAGCCTCGGGATAATCATTTTCAAACTCTAGACCCAGCTGTTTAAGGCACCTTATGGCCAAAAAAGAGGCAGAAGTGGTTCCATAAGTGAGAGTATTGAGAGAATAAACCTTTAGCTTTTCATCTGGACTAACTCTCCAGTAAATTTTTTGCAGGTTCCTTTGGTTTTCATCAACCAATACCATGCGATACATTTTTGCGACATCGGCGCATACGACTATATTATGTCTTCTAAACCTTAATAATATTTCCAACAAATCATCCTGTATGTTTGGACCAGTATACTGAATATCATTAAGAGATATTCCATTATCTGTGGGAGATGAACCATTAAAAACGACACGCAAACGAGTTGTAGAACTATTTTCGTTTAGTACTCCATGATGAGGTAAAAAGTAAGAAATATCACCAGAATGCTCTGTTGATTCAGACATATGACCCATAGCCTCATATTCCTTCATGAAGTCACTATACAGTTCTTTCATTTGTGGATTTTTATTCAATCTTCTTTCTAATGAAAAAAACTGCCTTTTAGCGGAGCAACTTGAATTTCCCAATACAGATGGACATTGTTTAAAGGGAATTTGAACGACAAATCGGCCGTCCTTATTTCTTTTCATTGTTTGAACAAACATAGCCTCACATTCTTTTTCATCATTTGAAAGTATAGGCTTTAAAGAATTTGGGGGTTCCTCAATTGACCAAAATTTCTCCAGTTGATTTTGAATATCCAAATTTATATTTAACCCACAATGAATTGAAGATTGCGTTATTTGACCAACAGTACAAGGACCTGATATAATCCAACCAAACCGTGTTTTTTGCATAATAGGTTGAGTATCACCTAAGCTAAACTGACCAATGCACAAAAGTTGATAAAATAAATCAACTCCCAATAGAAGATCAATATTACTAGAAGTAGCAAAACCGGGATCTGCTAACTTTAAATGTCTTGGAATCTGCAATTGAGACACGTCCAAGGTTTTACCAGGAAGATGACCAACAATTCTAGGCACTACCAGACAAGAGATATTTTTACTAAAGTTATTATGAAGAGATTGTACCACTATATTACATTTATATCTAATGCACGAAACCAACTGGTTTATGCCAATAATTGAGATATTGATTTCTTGCTTACAAATATTCAATTTATTACAAAGATCTTCAGTTATAAGATTTGATTGCGAGCCTGAGTCAAGCAAAGCTCTAGCAGTTATAGATTGACCATGTGAGTCAAATACCTGAATTAATGCAGTGGAAAGTAACATGTCTTGCTGACCAACACCAAAGGAAGACATGTTTACACTTACATCACTATTACCAATAGCATTTTGAGATACATTTGAATCTTGACTTAAGTTAACTTGCTTTTCTTTAAAAGGTTTTTTATCATAATGAAGTAAAGTATGATGGTTAGTAGAACATTTTCTACAATTTCCAGATCGACAATCTTTGCTCATGTGATTGGGTTTTAAACAATTCAGGCAAAGTCTAAGGTGCTTTGCCTTTGTATACCTATCATAAACTGATAGTTTAAGAAATTCGGAGCAATTCATTATAGAATGCGGATTTTTACAAATTAAACAACTTAAAGTGACATTAAGAAAAGAATTCAAATGCTTACTTTTATTCTCTGAACGATTAACCAACCTGCTTTTCTTCGACTGGCCTTCAAGCGTCTCCAACAATTCAGCTTTAGTTTTCAAGAATACATTGAACTCAACCAATGTAGGCAACCTGTCTTTTGGTTTCTGCTCTTGCCACTCTCTAGCAGTAATAGCATCTAACTTCTCACACATAAAGAAGATAATGACCAAATCCCAACTATCAACTGGTATGTCAAGAGCCCTTAGTGATCGAAGTCCTCTAACAATACCATCTAATAGTACCCGTACTTCTCCAGCTGATTCTTTAGTCATAGCTGGAAGACCAAAAAGTGATTTAAGGTAATTATTCACCAAAATGGATTTATTGTCATATCTCTGACACAACAAATCCCAAGCGATAGAATAATTAGTAGAACTAATATCAAGATTTTGTAGCACATCCTTTGCGCTACCTTCCAAAGATCCTCTCAAGAAATGAAACTTTTCAATCTCTGAAATGTTGCTATTATCATGAACCAATGATCTAAATGTGTCTCTGAACTCAAGCCATTTTTCGAAACTACCAGAAAATGTGGGTAAGGGAATAGATGGGAGTTTAGGGCCTGACTGAACTCTTATTTGAGATAAATCACCACTCAATACATTATTACTGCCCCGTTGAGAAGCAATATCACTATTAGTACTGCCATCTCTGGAACTGTTAGAATGTTTTTTAAGCAATTGATTTGCAGTGGCAAGCAAACTGTAGTAGGAATTTTCAAATTCTTCCCTTTCCAAAAGTTGTTCATTAAAGTTTTCATGGTGTAATTCTATTGAAGTTTGATAAGAATCAAATTCAGCAAATATATCTGGGAGTTTGTCCACTCTGCTTTCCAATTCGCTAATTTTTAAGCCCTCTACATTATCCGAAGGCAAAGCAGAGATTGAAGACAAGAATTTATTAAAACTTGTTAGTTTTGACTTGCAAATACCACGCCTCTTAACGTTCACTTTGAGTTCAGCTTCATCAACCATGTTTTCAATAGTTATTTAATCAGTAAAAATATTAAAACAAACCAATACAGTATATATTTTTGTTTAACCAACAAATATACAAATATTTACACAATGTAAACCAATAGATATTTATTTTTAATGCCAATACCAATAACCAATACCAAAATAATGTTCATCCATTAGTTTAAACAGATGATGTGTATTTTATTTGTGCACAAACTGAAAGTGTTGCCTTTCATAAAAAGTAGTAATTAACACTGTTTCAATTCAGATACACTGCCAAACCAATTTGAAACCAATAGCCAATAATAGAAATTAATATAGTAATAAACCAAATCACATTATTATTATGTACTAAAAAAGGATACCAACTCACCAGCAATTATTTGATTATTTTCAATCAAACAAAAAAAGAAAAAGAAAGCTTTACCAACTTGCAACCAATAATCAATTAATAGTAAACCATCATGAGATCTAATCAATCCAAAACCTTCCATCCATTATCCAAAAAATCCAGTTCCACGTTTGTTTTCGCCAAATTTGAACACTTCACCAATTTGGACTTTTGCCGCTGATTGACCGGCGTGATACGGGCTTTTGAAAGCGCGGTCCACGCGATGCAACTACGACGATGATGATGCAATTTTTAGACGCCACCGGCTTCTAATTTCCGGGTCTAATTTTCCAATACAATTTTACCAGCTTACATCCGAGTACGAAGGACCATTTTATGTTAGGAGAGTTTTCTAAGCTTCAGCTATTTGTTGTTAACACTTTTTTGTTATTAAAACACCTTATTTAGGCTAAAAACCAAACTTATATTCAGCAATAAACAAGACGCTTCTTTACCAAACCATTTCTTGCTCGAGAGAGAGGGATGACAAGTGACATATCAATTTTTAGCATTTCATGATTCGAGCGCTACGTAGTGGCGGGTTTTAAAAGTAATAAATTTGGATGTTGCCACACTGACTTAAATTAAATATTATTTTGTCAACACAACACAAGTTACTAACAACTATCAGTATCATTATCAGTTTCAAGGTCGCTATCACTTGATTCATCAGCATTGTCTAAAGTTATTACTAATGGTTCAATTTCCTCCATCATATAGTCTGCCAATATTACTTCTCGATTTGGATAACGTGTTGGCAAAATTTTTCCCAATCCGAACGGGTGACAGAATTTATTGCATCATCCAATACTTCCCTTAATTTAGTGAGGCTCAGGTCTCCAGAGGTATTTCGACATCGTATATGGCGCTTAACTTGAGCCCAAGCCAGTTCAATTGGGTTAAGCTCACACATATATGGTGGTGACCTTAACGGCGTATGCCCATGTTGCCGTATTATATTATCAATGACATAATTTTTTTGGTCATCAGGAAGCTTATGCATTTGTACCAAATCATAAAGCTCATATTTTCTTGCCGACGGATCATGAGTTATTCTTAAAAAAAAAACAATTTTTGTACAGGGTGGCCAAATAAGAATGCGAGGTACTGTATCTGGGAAACTATTCATCGTAGAAGCTTGCGATAAAAAAATTTATTACTAAAATGGCCAAGAGAATGACCTGGAAAATATTTTCAAGTTTCTAAAATGGCCGCTAGGGGGCGCAACTGCAATCTTGAATCTAGAAAACTGATGTTTCTGTAAATTTTGCTGAATTAACCTAACAAAAAAATAGCTGATTATTAAAGTAGAGACTAATCCGAACCTTTTTTATTTGAATAGTTTTGCTGTATCTCTAAAAATAAAGTGGTGGGGGGTGTTCAAAAGTTGGATTAAAACACACCCTGTATACTAAAAACGCCTTAGCCAATTTTATCAAACTTGGGCTAGTTTAAAAGAGCTATTATTAAGCTACGAATATTATTATATTTCATGTTTTTTTAGTTTTACGTCTCGTCGCTAGAGGGCTTTTTTCGGCTTTCTGACACAAATGACTAATTTTCTCATTTAGTTGATTTTTATTTTTTTTTAAAGTTGGGACTTGTTTTAGCTCTACATAAAATTTTTGTACTATTCTCCTAATCACACCAACGTCTACTTCAAAATTCGTGAGAACAGATGAGCGGATGCGGTGGTTACCGGAAGATAGTAACATCCTATTGGGATTATTTATCTTACGCTATTCATCTTCTTTTCTAATTCTTTTTATCGAACTTTCACTAACCCCAGTGTACATGGAAGCTCGGCTTAATTTCCGTTTTAAAGTTAATTTAAAACAATTTGTAGAAGCCTCTTTATAGCAAACTCTATAGATATTTGCGATTACTTCTCGCGCCTGACCATTCAAATGCTTTCCTTTTAAATGTTTTTCCTTTCCTTATTCATTTTAATCTCTAAATGAAAAATCTTAAAATTTTTTAACAAACAACGAGGATAACAACTAATATAACATCAACAATAAAACATTAACATCAACAAAAAACAAGAAAAATAACAAACATGATAACCATAAAAAAAAAAACAAATTATTTAACACGCGCTTTCTAAACCAACTTCTGCTTAAAAAGAGTGCCGCCGCTGTTCACAGTCTATTGATGTGATGACGCGCCCCAGCTCTGGCCGTTGCCATTGGAAACCTCCGTCCAAAATGTCCGCTTGCTCACAAATCAACCAATCACAAAAATGCCAGAGTGGCCAGATGACGCGCGTTAAGATTCCTTGGATCTGAATTTTACCATGTTGCCAATAGTATTGATTTTTAACTATTTTTTTGAATTTATCACATTTCATATAATGGTTTTACATTATTTAAATTGCAGAATATATTTTTGTTGTCTTTCTGATTTAATATTTCAGAGTTAAAGATTTTAAGGATTGTAAGTGTAATGGAATGACATGTAATTGTATTATTAATTTTAACTTCTTGAATCTTCCAGAATCGAAAATTTCCATATTAAAAAATAATATGACAACGTTGCTAAAATATTAGCTGCACCTTACAAATTCCTTTTAGAGGCCAGCTTAAAATTGTTCAATATTACATGGTTTTTAGAGCACAATACGACTTTTTAAGATTATTTGATATATGTCCACTAAACTTTAGCTGTAAATCGAGTGTTAAACCCAAGCTCTTGGTGCTCTCAACTACTTGAAGTTTTTGATGTCCAACAAACAAAGAAAATTTTTCATAAATAGTCCTTATTTGAACTTTACTTCCAAAGAGAATAACTACACATTTTTTAGGGTTTAATTTTAACATATGTTTACTAGAGACTTTAACAAGTGCATCAAGATCAGCATTTATATGGTTCAAAGCAGTTAAATAATCAGAAGGTGCAAATGAGTGATACAACTGCGTATCATCTGCATAGAAGTGATACTTACAGTATTCAAGATATTGAGGAAAGCATGTTGTATAAATACTAAATAGTAGTGGCCCCAATATACTACCTTGGGGCACCCCATTAAGAACTACTAATGCGAAGCTACCAATGTTTGCTGATTTAAAAAATCGAAACCTTTAGTAAAATCTAGCAATACCAGAGCAGTGACTTTGTTATTATCTCGGGCACGAAAAATGTCATCGGTAATATCTGCCATTGCTGTTGCGCAACTATATCCACTGCGAAATCCAGATTGCGTAATGGGTAATATTGAAAATCTATTAATATGGTTCCTTATTTGTACATCCAATACGCGTTCTAATATTTTAGACATAGTTGGTAGCACACTAATGGATCGAAAATGTGTATATTCAGTAGGATTACTTATTTTTGGAAGGGGTAAGACAATGGCTTCCTTCCAACAATTAGGAAAATAGTTAGTTTCTAAGCATTTATTTATTATGTGTGTAATATATTCGCAAATATGAGGACAGCAAAGCTCAAGAAGAGTTATGTTAAGACCGTCTGATCCAAAGGCTTTACTTTTTATTTTTTTAATTATTTTAAATACCTCATAATTTTCCACTGCTCTGAACTACAAAGAGACATCTATGTCTCTTTTTTTATTGGTTGAATAAAAATTTAAAAGTTCCTGATCTAAAGACTGGTTTGAGATAGTAGAGTTGTAAAAAATGTTAAATTGATCAACATCATTAAACTGCAGCGGAATATCTTTTTTCTTAGACGCAGTTAGTTTATTAAGTTTCTCCCATTTTTCTCGAGTACTGCAATTTTTAAATTTATGCTTATAATAGGCTTTGCGCTCCATTCTTATTGAAGCTGTTGTTAAGTTTCTTAATGATTTATAATATTCCCGTTTTTCTGGACGTTTAGTGCGTTTGCTGCTGAAGAGCTGCATCTCTTAATTTCTGCATTTTCTTAATATTCTCTGTAATCCAGGGTAGGAAGGGTTTTTTAGGCAATGTGATTGTTTTGAGAGGAGCATGAATATCAAATATGCTAATTATAGCGTTGTTAATAAATACGACTTTTTGATTAACATCAACGATATTGTAAACATTATTAAACGGTATCGATTGAAGGTAATTTTTAAATAGATTATAGTTTATATTTTTTTTTTATAGTTTATATTTTTAATTATTATTATTATTTCATAAATTAAATTAAAAATCAAACATCGCATTTAAGCGAAGCAGGCCATGATCTAGGAAACTGAAAAAAAATGAAAGAAAACACCAAATTGTCAATCACGCTATTTTGACAGTTCCTGCCATTGACATCTAATTTAATGTTATGTTAAAAGTATTTTTACAACAACATCATGCCTTTTACGAATGAAGAAGCCTTTGATACGTTGAGAATTTATTTTCAATGTTTTGAAAATGTGGCGATTGCTTCTAGGCAGTATGCACTGCGTTATGGCCTCCGAAGACGGCATTCCAGAATGGTTTTTCGGCGTTTACCCTTACGTTTAAGGCAACATGGCCAGGTGCAACCAACTTAAACTTTGAGAAGAAATCGTAGGGTAAGAAGAGAAGATAACATTATAAATGTGTTGGCTTATATTCATGCACACCCCCATAAAAGCATAAGAGAGATCTCCAGAGATTTAGGAATATCCTATGGTTCAGTGCAAAAAATATTAATGGATTTTAAAATGCATCCGTATCACGTCGTGATTCATCAATCCTTAAATGAGACTGACTTTGAACGTAGGCTCGATTACTGCTACTGGCTTAGAGACTTCAATAAAGAAAACCGTCCTATTTTGTCACAAATATTGTGGACAGATGAAGCATCGTTTAGCAGTAATGGCAAGGTCAATCTTCATAACATGCATTACTGGTCGGACACTAATCCACACTGGTTACGTGAAGATTATCAGCAGGGTCGATGGAGCGTTAACGTCTGGTGCGGTATTATTAATGGTGCTATTATCGGGCCGCACATATTTAATGGCAATCCAACCGGTGACATGTATTTGAACTTTTTATTGAACGATTTACCAGGACTCTTGGAAAATGTGCCTTTAGAAGTAAGAAACATGTGGTTTCAACAAGACGGATGCCCGGCACATTAGTATTCTCGAATTGTGCGAGATTTTAAGAACAGGCATTTTCCTAACCGTTGGATTGGTAGAGGCAGTCTATTTTTCTGGCCACCACGGTCCCCCGATTTAACCTGCCTTGATTTTTATCTGTGGGGCCGTATGAAGGATTTAGTATATAAAACTCGACCAACTACTCGAGAAGACATGATAGTCCGAATTCAAAATGCGATAAATGGTATACCTAGAGCGGAAATTGAGTTAGCTGTCAACTCCACCCACAAGAGATTAAACCAGTGCATTCAAAATAACGGACAACATTTTGAACATTTACGATAAAACTATTAATTTATTTTTAACGTTTATTTTTAAGTTCTGTGTTCTTGTTTTTAGTGTTATTGCTCCTGCTGTTATTGGACAGTTTTATTAAGAAATTTTTTTCTGAAATTTTTTTTTTTGAAATGATTGAATTTAATTGAACATTTTTTTTTTCAAAGTCAGGAGGTTCTTTTTTTTAGTAACCTACAAGAGATTACAAAACTGATTTTTATTTTGATAAAAAACAGTGGCGTGCCATTTTTTAATGTAATAAAATTATATTTTGATCAATATCAACGGTTTAAAAAAAGGTAGACAATAAATTATTTTCACTAAATTATAGAGAAATGTATCCTCTTTTAAAATATATAAAACTTAATATACCATTACATTTATTTTTTTGAAAAAAACTCAAAAATGTGCTACCATTTGAGTTATCGCCATCTAGCGGCGACAGCAAAAGTCAAAAATCAAAATCAAATAAGCATTTTGTAGTGCAAATTATGCTCTTTTATATGAGCCTAAGTCTGCTAAAATCGGTCAAAAGAAACGGGAGAAATCTTGGTTTATTTAAAAAAACAATTGAACTTGCCCCACCGCTTTATTTTGATAGATAGAATAAAACGTTTTAGACAAAAAAATGTAGGGAAATGGTCAGTAAATACAAGAATGATATTACCGATTAAACAAAATTCATTAATTAAAATTCTATAAAAATCCCATTATTCTACTTGGTGTTGGCTGTTACGCCCTCTAGCGGACGTTTGACAAACTCGAAAATAATTTCCAGCAATTTCTCTTGGCGACTTTTACCATGACTTTTTTTTATCAAATCTATACGACCAATATCTTATGAGATATGGCCGCTCGCTACCCTTAACTGATCACCCGGTACTTTTACTAGTGGATTTATTGTTATTAAAAATATTATCAAAGGAAAACATTTCATAATTACCACTATTAAAAGGTTCTACTGTTAACGGTTTTGTAAGAACAATGTCTATTGTTTTATCCGTCTGGTTTTCAAGTTCAACAGGGGCAAAACCGTTCTCAGCATAAGATAAAATATGTGGGATAAAAAGTTCATTTATTGTTCTAGGTTTTATTATGTCACTTTAAATGTAAATGCTTACTGGAAGCCTTTTTACAAGTTTCTCGTGTGGGTTTACTGATAAAGAAAAGTTTATATCATCTGGTTGACGATAACAAAACGGAATACTAATACAGTGACCTATTAAGACTTTATTAATAAGGTCAATGTTTAAATTTAGCTTTCTTAAGTCAGAAAGACCAATAATTCCGTTATGAAAGTCATGAAAGTCAAATAAAATACAATCTATTTCATCGTTTATATTATATTCTTTAAAAAGAGGTAACGTAGCTTGACAAAAAGTTTGTTGGCTACCTAAGGCAGTTTTGATAGTGTTTTTATTATTATATATACATTGGGGGAAATATTTTTCTGCTATTGTGGGTTTTAAGATAGATTTGCTACTGCCAGTGTCGATTAAAAGCTTAATGTTTAGATTTTTTAGTGTTACGTAGGGGAGTGAATTGTTTGATGAAATTAATTTCTATCAACTTTGTTGATTTGTTAGATGATCCTGAGTAAAATTTTCAGAGTCCGTATTTTTAAAAGAAGTATTCTGTGAGTCATTATTTCATATGAGAAGTATTCATTGATTCATAATTATTATCAGAATAATAATTATAGTCATTAAAATATTCATTTTGAGAATATTCTTCTTGTTGAGAATATTTGGGTAAATATTTTTCCCAAAAATACGGTGAAAGTTTTTATCAAAAAACACATACACCGGACACAATCCTACCGACTGCGCCAATTATAGATTTGTGTGGCGAAAGATTGTTTTTAAAAACAAAATATATTAAAGTACGATATAGAGTACAGTAGCTTAGGTACAATAAGAATGACTAAAACTAGGTTTAACTTATATTTATAAACTAAAAAGAGCTAGGCTGGCATAAAGGTGGGCCGCTGCTGGATAGGCACTATGTGACTATGTAACTTGGCAAAGTAATGGGTTTCTTGGCTTTTTTTTTCTTATAGCAAAACCGCCGAGTTTAAACTAATAGTACTTTTCTTTCCTCAAGAGATCCAAAGTTTTTCAATCAAATCCCCGATTCATTTGCTATATTATTATTTATTGACAAAGCCGGTATTCTTGCCGCTAGCATTGGACTTTTAACAAGATCTTATGATTTTAAAACAAAATATCGATTTTTGTCATACGCGAATATGATTATCTTGTTCCTTTGTATTATTGTATTCCATCGGGTTCGACGTGCGACATCACGCAAAGTACCGTGTATAGTGCATAGTGCGAGTAATCTACTAATTTAATAATTTACTTTCTTTTGTGATATTAACTTTCAAAAATGGGTGATATTGACGGAAATAATTTTAAGCTGCTACTAGAAAAGTGGAACTTGGGCCACTTGTTGCAAAAATTTGCAGGTAAGTTTGTAATCTTAAATTTTTTACCTCCATATTGTTATCCATATGCGCTATGCGCACCGGCATCATCAAAAACTCTATTTTTTCCAGTCCTTTAGCTTATAATAGGTTAGTTTAAGTTACGGGTAAAATTATTAGAAAATTAATGCTATACATGTACTGTTAGCTCATGTAGCCTCCATTTTGCTGACGCCGTTTATATAGAACAGTGAATATTTGTTGTCAAAATTATATGCTCTTGGCAGAAAGAAATTTTCTTTTCCAATTACTGAGTTTACTCTTTGTTTAAAGTAACAAAATACTTTTATTAGAGTATATGTTTTTTTTCGAAGAGAAAGATCTTTTGTGATAAAATTATATGCCTTTGACATTTTTATTTTACAATTGGATTCTACAGTGTTTTTCTTAAAAGTGTAAATTTTCTTAAAACAGAAAAACTAATTTCACATTCCTATCTTTACTTTTTAATAGGTACCTATCTTTCAAGGTACATGTCAAATATATACAACTCCATATAGAGCCTTCTAAAATTATAAATAGGGCACTTTTCCACACCCTGTATCTTAAAAGCTATAGCTAACAAAAAGTATGGCATGCGATACATCAAAGTTCTTGGAATTTTGTAAAGAATTCAAAAGTACAATAACACATAGGGTTTTCTATTTAAAATAAGACGTTGTCAAGTTTACATAAAAGTGACAACACTGCATACTAGAAAAAATATATGTCTAAAGTTTGCATAGGTACCAAATTTTATTTTTTTAAATTAAAAATTAAAACAGATATAGAGGCAAATGATATTGCTGAGACCCGCAAGGTGATGGCCAGGAACTTCATCGATCGATTGTATGCAGAATACCATTAACAGCGAAAATTTTAAAAACTTGGCAAAGTTGTGAAGTTATTGGGGAACCTTCAACTTAAAAAGTTAACTTCGTTTTTCTTGATCTTTTATGGAATTAGCTCTATAGCTTCCTAAAATCAAATCAAGTGACATTTTTAACATCCTGTTTTATAAAAATAAATATGGAACATATACAGCATATGGTACATCAATGTGTTATTTATTTATTACATCATGATTACAAAAAATATTAGTTAACAGTCATTTTAACTAGAAATAAACTGAAACTAAATAAACCACTTAGGCTTAGTAGTTTGGGATTTTGTTGGTAATACAGAATTATTTATTCACAGTTTAATTTTAGATGAAAGTATTGACATTGAGCTTATTAAATACAAGGTGTCCAAGAATGGATTTCCCTTTTAAAACTTAAACAAGTTGGCAACCGTGTAATATAGCGGAGCCGCGTTAGCGGCGTTCGATAGTGGATCCAGTGTTGCCAGGTCTGGGTAATTTTCCCCAGATCTGGGGATTTTTTATGCGGTTTGGGGATTGGGGCAAACTTTTACAAAAAACGGTATATCTTGGGATTTCTTAGCTACAATTCAAAACGATAATGTTAAATAGAAATAACATAAACATATAAAAAACATTAAAAAAAAATTAAACGAAAGGTGTAATAAATATGTTTTCAGTGCCTATGCATAATATTCGTTTCTAAAACTGCTTTACTTATTTTCTATCGCCTCGCGTCGGGGAATTACCGCGCCGATACCGGGGATTTTCTTGGTCAGAGCACCGAACATAAACTAGAATAGAAGGATCACTCTAAGCGCCGCCCAAAATGTTGCCTTTCTCACTCGCTTTCTGATGCTACTCTTTTTTGCTGCCCGGTGGCGACTGCGTTATACAGGGGCGTCTTCAATATTAGAACTATAATAGCGTTGTGCGGAAATTTTGTACTTTAAAAATTCCGGCGATATGTTGCGTAGATGGCTGCAGGAGTAAAAGGGGATATACATTTTTTTAAAAATAAAAATGGATTAGTTTACAGAAAAAAATACACGCTTTTCTTCAGTATTTCTTAAATATCTCGGAAAATTGAGATCCTACAAAAAAATCTAATAAACAAAAGTTGGTTTAAAAACAAAAGATTGGCTTTTGTTTGATTTATCTAGGTGCTATAGGCGCTAAGATACAACTGTGTGAACATAACCCCTTTTTTTAGATAACAAAATATAATGACGTAAAATAATAACGTGAAATAATTAAAAAAAAAAAAAGTTTTTTAGACAAATATCTAGCACATTTTTTCAAGTATGTACTATCAAAAACTTTAAAAATAAACTTGATTGTAAGTCATTAGCATAAAAATTAAAAAAGTTAGGAATAAAATAAAAATAATTGCAGTTTTAAAAAAATTTATCATAAAAAATTATGTATTTATTTCAAAAATTAAAGCGTAGCCTTCTACAATGGACTATATATAGGTACCAATAATATGTTCAAAAAGTGTCAGCGATTTAGAGTACATATTTTTTTTAAATCGTGATTTTAATCTAAAAAAATGCAAAATTTTTGGTAATATTCTGTTATTAGTGGTGGTTTTTAATAGTGAAAGCTATCCGATTTATTATTAGTTGCATTGCAATCATTTGAATGATATACATTTTAGCCACTTATACCGTCTAACCATACTTAAAACTGCATTTTTTTCGTCATTAAGGGTGGTTTTTAAGGGTTTAAGTTTTAAAATATTGATGTGTACTATAATTCCCAATGTAAAACTATTTATTTTGCATATTTATATGAATTCGAGGTTGTAAAACACCTATTTTCGTTTTATTTGAATTTTAGTGGTTTGTTCTTTCATCCCCTATTTTAAAAGCAAATAATTAGGCATTTAATAATTTTTTTAAATTTAACTGCCTTTTTATATTTCACTGTTACCGAGTTCCATATGCTGAGTGTTGTTATCACATTATTATGTACATTTTATTAAATATTTAAAAAATGGGTATATTAACGAAGTTATTATTAATTAAGTGTATGTAATATTAGGTAGGTAGTTTCTTGGTCAGTTAAGAAAAGAGCAAGAAAGGAACGTAAAGCTAAGATGTAATTGTGTATATTCTAATAAACTTAATTTTAAAGCTATCTACCAAGTGTTTTTCTTATAGTTATTTGTTCAAAAGAGATACTTAATAATATTCTTTCAATTTCATTTTAACAATAATACAAAGTGCCTTTAATTTCAAAAAATTCCATATATTACACGCTGCCCGCCGCGATGTACGAAAATATTCCTTATTAAAAATGTTTCAAACACCCTCCGTATCGTAAAGGATTGCCGTCGAAACTAAATAATGATTTACGACCGCGTAAAAAAAGTCGGCACTGTTTAGAAGTCCCTACTTCAAACGGCCGCAAGAGAGTGAACCTACTGTCTTGTTCTTTATACTGTGGTCAGAGTCAGACAAGCGAATGCAATTCCAGTTTGTATTATTTGTTAGTAGTTTATTTTCTAAGCGAAATTGCGTATCTTGTCCGTTAGCGTTGTTTAACATTATTCATTATTCTAAAAATTAAAAAAAGTGCTTAAGTGCAGGTCTATGTTTGTTGTGCGGTAAAATATTATCGGTAAGTAAAATAATTTACAAAAATAGGGATTATGTTTTTTGGTTCTGGTAAGAAATAGCGGAATAGAATAAAATGAGTTTTGTTGATTTTAAGGCACATATTAGTATTCTTTGAACAATAATAAACAATTTTAGATGCGGAAAACACAGGTTTTATGCACAATTATTCCTATCAAACACAAAAATCAACAATTAATTACATTTCCATGCGTCCATGTTCTATACCGACGTTCGCATTCCGTATTAATAATCAGCTGTTTTACGCCAAGCTCAGTGCGACGTTGCCGTCTTTTGTCTAGTTATTTTTGAATGTTATGAAAATTATAATTTTACAATAATTACTTTCTTTATAGCATCGTCAGGGTGGGTTGGGTTGGGCCCTGGTTGGCGTTTTCTCGTGATTTTAAAAAATTGCGAGAAAATCCATGTTATTAATTAATTTAGATAAAAAAATAACTGCCGAAATTTTGTCCGCGGATTTTAATATTTTGTATTTCTGGCAACACTGTAGAAAAACGTATGAGATTCAGCGCAGCCAACCGTAATTTTATTATAAAATGGCTGATTTTTTCACATTTTAATAATTAATCTCTTAAAAAATACCGCAAAATCCGCAACTTTTTCTTTTGAAATTTACTCCCCATAATGACTGCTTTCTGTTCCTATTTTTTTTTCTCCTATACGATAGTCGCTATTTCTTACCAGCCCCTCTTTTTTTAGTCATAACGTTAAATCTTTGTTGGATCTTTTAAAATCAAAGAAACAATTGCTTTAAAATGTTTGTAGCTAATAGTTCTTAGGTTTAATATTGTTTATATTTTTTAGGCATTTTTTACAACATGGAAAAATTCCTGATTAAAAAAAATAAAAGGGCATCATCGCCATCTTTAAATACGCAACCGTCTACGCCGTCTACAAATACAAGGGAACACTTTCTGGCACCTGTATGTTCTTCAACTCCAGAACCAACTGCTTCTATAAGTACCAGTACCAGCATCAGCACATATACAGAAAAAACCATTTCATCTTCGACATCAGATGAAAATGAAGACAACATTCCAGCAAAGAGGATAAAGAAGTCATATGCTCATAAATATCGGCAGGAATGGGAGAAAAATGAAAATTTTAAAAGCTGGATTAGTGAAAGTAAGAAGGGTAGCAATTATTTTTTTTGTAAAATTTGTAATGATGATTATATTGGAGGTTTGTCGGCTGTAAAAAAACATTATAATTCAAAAAAACATACATTTAACATGAAAACGTTATTTAAACAAAAAACTCTGACTCAAAGCTCATTTAAAATTTCAAACACTAATATTCTAAAACAAAATGAAATTAGAATTGCCGCTTTTGTTGCCGAACACAATCTTCCGATATCTATTTCAGACCATTTAACGAAACTTACAAAATCAATTTGCAATTCTGGTATTGAGCTAAAGCAGCTCAGTCAAATGACATGTAGTAGAACAAAATGCACGGCAATTATCAATAATGTTTTAGGAAAGTCTAATTTTGAAAATTTAATAGAAAAATTAAGGATTTTCAAATTTTCGCTTTTAGTAGACGAGTCAACAGACATTTCAGCGGAAAAAAAATTAGCTATTGTTGTAAGAATTAATGAACATTTTATTGTCAGAGACGAGTTTTTAATGCTTATACCTGTTAGCGATACGACGGCCCAAAATTTATATAAAGTTATCACCGATTTTTTAAAAAAATATAATATTCCTTATAAAAATAACATTGTAGGGTTTGGAGCGGATGGAGCTAATGCCATGATGGGGACCCATCACTCGTTAAAAACATTATTGCAACCAGATATTCCCGATTTATTCGTGATGAAATGTATTTGCCATTCACTGGCACTATGTGCCTCCTATGCTTCTAAAAAAATTCCTGATACAGTCGAAAAATTAATTCGTTGTGTTTTCTCTTATATGCAACACAGTTTTAAACGTCAATCAGAATTTAAAATGTTTCAGGAATTTTTAAACATAAAGCCGCATAAACTGCTACAATCATCACAAACAAGGTAGCTTTCTTTGCAGTCGGCAGTATTACGGGTTTTGGAACAGTATGAAGCACTAAAAATGTATTTTCGCACTGAAGCTTTTGATGGGGTATCTAATGGAAGTAAAATTCACAATTTATTAGAAAACCCTATTAATAAATTATACCTGCAATTTTTGGAATATTTCTTACCAATTTTTAATGACATTAACTTGGAGTTTCAGTCAGAAAAACCAAAAATTCATTGTTTGTATCCTTGAATGGCTAATGCATTTAAATTATTGTTAAGTTTTTATATGAAACCAGACTATTTAAAAAATACTGATTTAAAATTATTACAGTACCGAAACCCGGAACACTTTGTTCCATTGGAAAATATTTATTTGGGTCCAAAAGTCTCTGCAACATTAAATGAAACCAATATTGCATATTCCGAAAAAAAACAGTTAAGTATAAACTGTTTAAGCTTTTATACAGAAGCTGCACACCAAATTTATAAAAGATTTCCTTTTAATTCAAAGGAAGTTGAAATACTTAAATTGCATTATTGATCCAAAAAAAATGGAATCGACTGAGAGTATTGGCCATTTAGGGTCAATGTTTCCAGGATCTATAGAGGATATTAATACTTTGGATCTTGAATTTAGAGCTTTAAAAACGTCGTCTGAGTTTGACTTTACATTAGATCATATAGAATTTTGGAAAATTGTATGTAATGCTAAGAAGGGAGATGGAACTTATTTGTTTAAAGAATTACCAAAAATAATCTCCATACTTCTTACATTACCACACAGTAGTGCCTGTGTTGAAAGACAATTTAGTGTAATAAATTTAAATAAAACTAAATTAAGGAACCGGTTATCCACTGAATCAATAAGTGGCATTTTGCATTCGAAAAGACTAATTTCGGATCAAAATTGCTATGATTTTAAAATTAATAATCAATTATTATGTAAACATAATATTACTATGTACAACCCTAGTGAATAAATACTAACTTTACTCTCTACTCTCTAACTGTTATCTTTCTATATATTCTTTCTAGAATTTATGTTGTATTTTGAACTGATATGTCTTTTTAAAATATTATTTGTATTATTATTACCCGTTTATATCATAAAAATATACACCTTTTTTTAAAAAAATATGTTTTATTTACAGCCATAAATTAAATAACAAAATAATATATCTGGGGAAAATCTGAGAACTTTTTGTCCTAAAATCTGGGGACAATTATTTTTTCGACCTGCCAACACTGAGTGGATCGATGCGGATTATTTAGTCAAAATGGAGCGTTGGTCAGGTGTGCATCGCGCGTTCATTATTGAGGTATACTTCAAGAGTAATGATTCTTACATAGTTGCAAGACGAAGATTTTGTGCTCACTTCAAGATTAGGCGTGTGGAGGACGCTCCGAGAAAAAATTTGGTGAAATCCTGGGTGCGAAGGTTTAGAGAAACATCGTCAGCTGTAAATGCAAAACCCCGTGGTCGTCCAAGGACTGCAACTGCTCCTGAGAATGTTGAGGCCGTGCGTGCTGCGATTATTCGAAACCCTAGTGGATCAGTTCGTAAAACATCACAAGCTTTGCAAAGGCACAAATCATCTGTACACACAATTCTAAAGAGAGATTTGAAGTTTCATCCCTACAAAATTCAAATAGTGCAAGAATTAAACCCAAAGACTTTATAAACCGGCGTTCTTTCGCTGAAACCATGATAGACCATTTTTTTGTAAACGATCGAGTTAACAATATCCTGTTCAGTGACGAAGCGCACTTTCACCTTTCAGGCGCAGTCAATAAGCAAAACTGTCGCTATTGGGCACCAGACAATCCAAGGCGAAAACACGAAAAGCCCCTACATAGACCAAAGGTAACTGTGTGGTGTGCTATGTCGTCCTCGGGAATTATCGGTCCGTATTTTTTTGAAAACGGACGCGGCGCAGCCCTTACTGTTAATAGTGCTCGTTATTGTGCGATGCTTCGGGATTATTTGACACCTCAGCTACAAGATTTTGATGGCTTCAATCAGGATACCTGGTTTGAACAGGACGGGGCTACCGCACACACAGCCCGAGCGTCTATGGAAGTCGTTAGAGGATTATTTTCGGAAAAGGTGATTTCCCGTTTTGGAGATCTAAACTGGCCGGCTAGGTCTCCCGACCTCACCCCACTGGACTTTTTTTTGTGGGGATTCCTCAAAAGTAAAGTTTATGTTGATAGACCTGCCACCTTGCAAGAGTTAAAACAAAAAATACGGGAAGAAATTAATGGAATACCACCCGAGATGTGTTTAGCAGTTTTCGACCACATGAAGGCGGCACTACAAGAGTGTTTTGACCGAAATGGAAGGCACCTTGACAATATAATTTTTAAAACATGAAATCCGCATATATTGTGTGTAGTCCTACCTTAATAAATTCTTTTTAAAACTGAAAAAAAAAAATTGGTTAGCCTTCAAAAAGGGAAATCCATTCCTGGACACCCTGTATTTGTCAGTGGATCAAATAAATGTTTTTGCTGCAAATATTGGAGATCGCATAAGGCTGACAAGATTGGTGCAATCATTGCAGAATGAAAAGGGGGAAGAGGATGTTGTTTGCAATTTGAGTATGAATATTTAGGACATATACAATACAGACATTTTCTAATGTTTATTTAACTTTTAGGTGTTACAACTTCATTTTATAATAATCAAAAATGCGCAACTTTGTCACAATTAAAACTTTTTTATATCTCTTTGTATATACTTAGTTTACGAGACTCCAAAAGTGAACTAGCAATATATATTTTTAAAACGCTCTTTATAGTTTTAAGTTCAATATAGTATAAGAATCCCTAAAGACTGATGGATTTACAGGAATGTGCCTGTGTTAAGTTATTTTTCTTCGTTTGTTACATATTTCTTCTATGTAAATATTTTTTATGTTTTATAAGAATTGATTTCGACAAAGGTTTTTGAAGCCAAACTTATATTAATTTGTAGGACTATATTATTACGTTGTTCCTATAATTATTTATTATTGATTTTTAATTTTTTGTTTGAACCTATTTTTTTTAATATAATATTTCATTCATTTGTTATGTTAAAACTTTGTTTAAACATAATTAAATAATGATTTATAGAAAAAAATTGTATTTTTTATGTAGGCCCATTTAAAAAGAAGATAACTATAAGTATGTGTAGATACATATATTATAATACATAGGTAGGTATGTTTTTTATAAAATATCTTATAAAAAATATGTAGGTATGTATCTATAATATATTTTTAAAGATGTTATTTAATTGATTAATAACGTTTAATAAGGATCAATTATTATGCTTCAAAAATATATTACTCATCCCAAAAATAATGTATATAATAGTTAACGAATGTTTGCAAAAATTTAAACTTATAATTTTATTTCTACAAATTAACAGAAAAATTAAAATTGGAAGCTGTCCTATTTTTTTATATTATTTGTAGAATAAAATTATAAAACTACTTTCTTGAAAAAATTTTATTAACAGCTATTATTACATCATGTTTTAAAGTACATAATATTTTTGGAGCAATAAAAATTTATATCTACTCTTAAAAATATAATAAATAATTAAATATTTTCTTAAGAGTAGATATAAATTATTATTGCTCCAAACATATTGTAGCTGCCAGTGGATATAGAGGCCTAATGGACTGTATAAATAAAACACTGCCTTCAACTAACATATTTAATTACTTTGAAAACATGACAAATTCCGGGTAAATACAAAATTGGCGCGAAGACTGCCTTAAACGCCGTCTCGACAACTTCGCCCTCGATTACATTATTCATCCTAAAAAATAAAAATAGATTTCGAGCGCGGTCGCTCGCGCTGGTGCCATACCCGGGCGCTGGTCACACATCAACCGCGTTGCCGGATTGAAAATTAAATTAAAATTCTTGAAGGAACCGTACAAACCGGCCACCTTGAAATCATCAATTTCAACACGGAAAGTCACTTCACTTCACAGTGTCTTCGACAGTGTCCCTTTCGAGGGGTAACAAACAGAGTTTGGATATAGCACGTTTGGCAATAGAACCATCACTGAACCTCATGTTTACCACACGTGTTACATTGTCCTTTCCTGGAGAGCACTCGATCACCCTGTTGGCTCCACTGAAGTGGCTGTTCTCCACTTCAGTGGGGGAAGGTTATCCTCTTTAACCAAAACTAGGTCACCTGCTGCCAGATTGTCTGATCCGCCCTGGAACCATCTCTGTCTGGATTGAAGTTCTCAGATATACTCCTTGCTCTATCTGGACCAGAAGTGTTGTAAAATTTGCTGGAGCCTTTTGAAGTGAGTAAGCCGATTTTCTGGCATTTCAGTCAATATAGGTTCAGGAAAGGCTAGGATAGGCCTGCCTATGAGGAAATGCCCAGGACTCAAGGGAGAAAAGTCATCAACATTTGAGGACATGGGAGAAATTGGACGAGAGTTTAATACTCCTTCAATTTGAGTCAAAACAGTCATGAAGTGTTCATAGTGTAGGTGAGTATCTCCAATAGTCCTCTTTAAGTGGAACTTACAACTTTTAACACAACTTTCCCATAAGCCCCCGAAATTAGGAGCTCTTGGTGGAATAAAGTGAAAATTTACTCCTTCATTATTTACATGATGACCGATCTCTGAAGCATTGGACTTTAAAAATTTGCGAAGCTCAGAGTCAGCCCCCACAAATGCGGTACCATTGTCACAGTAAAAGTCAGTCGGCTTACCCCTCCTAGCAATAAATCGCTTAAAGGTAGCAAGAAAAGCAGCGCTCGTCAGCTCGGTCACCAATTCGAGGTGAACCGCCTTGATGGTCATGCAAACAAAAACAACCACGTAGGCCTTAATTATTTTTGGATTGCGCGTTTGACGGTCCTTAAGTAAAAATGGTCCTGCGTAGTCACAACCAGTATGTATGAATGATAAAAACTTATTGATTCTGTAATATGGTAAATTACCCATCAAATAGTCAAGGGTTTTTGGCTTAGCCTTGAAACAAACTATACAGTGGTGCAAAATTGACCTAGCCAGACTACGCCCAGATGGTACCCAATATTTTTGCCTAACAGTGTACAATAGTTGTTGCGGACCACAATGCAACAATGATTTATGGAAAAACTCAAAAATCATTTTCGTCAAAATATGTCTTTTACCCAATATTATTGGAAATTTCTTACTGTAATTTAAATTGGCATTATAAAGCCGGCCACCGACCCTAATTAATTTACTCTCTTTATCAAGAAATGGACATAAAGGTAAAATAGAATTTTCCTTATCCTTTTTAATAGGTTTATCATTTAATAAGTTATAATAAAATTGCTTAAAAGACTGAATCTGTGAAATTCGAATTAAATTTTCCATTGACAAATTTAATTCAGTAGCTGTCAAATAGGGTTTTAAAATTTTATTAGTTCCAAGTTTCCTAGCTCTACAATTACTATCAAACCTATAACAAAAACCTAAGACGCCAGTCAATTTTGTAAGTGAAGAAAACTTAGAAAATAAATAAAATTTCAGAACTTGTTCAAAAATTGCAACATTAGCAACAATTCTTTGCTCAGGTAGAGTTTCTGGAATGTCCTCCACACTAGTCAGAGTTAGAGGTAAAGTGACCTCCCTCAACCAGTGAGGTCCAAGAAACCAATAAGACTTAATGCAGTACACCCGCGTGAAACTAGATCCGCTGGATTTTCCTCGGAGCGTACATGATACCAACTGTCAGGGTTTGTTAGAGACTGAATCTCGTTGGCTCTATTTTTGACAAACGTCTTAAACCTATCTGAATTTCCCTTAATCCAGCCTAGTGTAATGGTAGAGTCACTCCAATAATATACTGCATGAAAGTCTATCTGAATCATGTCAATGACCTTCTTTGTCAACCTAGCAGCTATCAGTGCCGCTGATAATTCTAGTCGAGGCAGAGTCGGGGTTTTAACTGGAGTAACCTTTGCTTTAGAGCATAACAGAAACGACAAATAACTACCATCAAAATTAATGACACCATACGCCTTTTCTGACGCGTCAGCAAATGTGTGCAACTCTACAAACTGCATATTTCTGGAAAGCATACACCTAGGGATCTTCAACTGATTTAAATTTCTCAAATCTTGACAAAACTTATCCCAAACATCAAACAAAGTACTTGAGACTTCAGCATCCCAGTCTGAATGCTCTTTCCACAAACTCTGTACTAACAACTTAGCCACTAAAATAAATGGTTGAACCAGTCCCAACGAGTCGAATATCTGACTAGATATTGATAAGATCTTACGTTTTGTAACACTTGTTTGCCCTGAAACCTCCCTAATTTTATATTGAATACAGTCACTATATGCATTCCAGTATAAACCTAATGTCTTATTCTGCTCATTCTCACCCAACTCTAGCATACTAGCCTCTAAATTGTCATTCACTTGGAAACTGTCACAAAAATCTTTCTTATTTGAGAGCCACTTTCTTAGCTGAAAACCTGCACTCTCTAACATCATCGAAATTTCTTTCTGTAATACTAATAACCCATTTTCGCTGTCAGTACCTGTCAGCAGGTCATCCATGTACATGTCCTATCTAATTATACGAGCAGCCTCTGGACACTCAGATTCATATTCATTCGCCACTTGGTGAAGGCAACGTACGGCTAAAAATGGACTACTTGCCATACTATATACTATCGTATTCAACTCATAACACACTATGTTGCCATCATCTTTACGCCATATTATTCACTGATATGGTCTATGCTCTGGATTAACTAAAATTTGTCGGAACATCTTTGAGATGTCAGCATTTAACACATATTTGTGTTTGCGAAATCTAAGTAGAATGGAGACTAAGTCGTTACCAATCGAAGGCCCTGTATATTGGAGACAATTCAAACTTAGCCCACTAGATATCATACTAGAGGCATTGAATACAACCCGCAACTTGCAAGTCAAACTTTCTCTATCTTTAATAGAATTGGCTCTGGAGCCTCTTAAAGTCATTACAAGTGCAATTTTCAACTCCCTGTATCTTAAAAACACTTAAATAAAAGTATGGCATGTGAAACATTAAAATTCTTGTAATTTTATGCTAAATTAAAAAAATTATAAAAAATATGTCCAGTTAAAAAATCGAATATGACCTTGAAATAATCTTAAATGTCATTGATAAGGTCAAACGCATGACACCAATAGATGCAATGCCAAAAGCTACTACGAAAATGACCATAACTTAAAAACAAATTAACCTAAAAAAAGTTATAGACGTGTCTCGATACTTTCTAGACACCCTGTATACCTCTTTCTTATTTTGGCAACTATTGCCAAATGCCATAGTATTCAAACAAGATTCTAGTGCTTTTGACTCAAAATATTAGAAGCCTTATATCAAACTCACAGTTACTGGGCGAAAAGAATGGGGCTTTTGAGATAAGATTCTTGAACTTTGGAACAAGGAGAGAGAACATCTTGGAGTCTGTAAGAAATGCTCTCATACTTTTGCTAAAAGTATCGGGAACTTACTGCAAGATTCTAATTATTTTCGATAATATATTCAAGTTCTTATAAGAAGAAACGACTTCTATCGCATAAAATATTTATACTCGAAGTCGTTTATAATAGTCAGTGACTTATCGTTAGCATTAGGGCCACCGAGACGGTTGCGCGGTGAGAGACGTAGCTAGCAGCGGCGTAGACATTTTTAAAAAGTGATTTTAGTATATTATATAAATTATTATTTATTTAAGCACATAATAATTTTATTATGATTTCAATATTATTGTCTCGATTATTGTAATGAAAATATTTATATTTTAAATAATAATTAATTTATAATAGGTATAATGAATTTATAAATATATGTAGTTCAATAAATGAAGGAAACTTTGTTGCAACAAACAAGTTTTAAATAATAAATATTGTACCTCTATAATGGTTAAAACGCGCTAATTGCTATCAGAGGTTTCATCAGAAGAACTTGAAGAAGAATCATCGCTATCACTATTTCCAGAGCCAGGAGTGATAATAAGTTGTTCCACAACAACTTCAATGTGATTATTCAAATCCCACATTTTTTGCTCCTCTTTCACCACATGTTCGATGCACTTTCGCCAGTTGGTGGGTGTTACATTACCGATAGCTTCATTTAATAACACTTTAAGGTCATTTAATTTAAACGTTGTATTCTTGCTGGCCACTTCGCCTTTTATTTGTGCCCATATAAGTTCTATCGGGTTAAGTTCACAATGATACGGCGGTAACCGCAATATTGTAACCCCACTGTTTCGCGCCATTTCATCAACCACATATTTAATATATTGTGCTTTGTGGACACGAACAATATCAAGCAATTGTGCCTTAAGCATGTCAAAAACATTCAGACCTCCTTCCAAAAATCCAGAGTCACTACCTATATGGGTAATAATTAGACGACGATTTTTTCCAGAAGGCGATTTTAAACCCGTGGAAAGCCCATCAAGAAAAGCTTGCCGTAAATTTGTTACATTTAAGTCTTGCCACACTTTTCCACGGGTGTGTCCTTCATTAAGCCATGTTTCATCGGTATAATAAATTTTTCTTCCTTCGCGCCGATGTTTACGAATTTCATCTAAATATTTCCTTCGCCACACAACAATCTCTTTTTTATCAATCAAAAAACTTTTCCGGTTCCTTTTTAAATAACGAAAATTTAAGTCGCGTAATGTTCGCTTTAAAACCCCAACGGAAATTTTAGGTAAATAATAATTGTCACTATCAAGTTTGGCCTTAATTTTCTTAATAGTTGGAATCTCATTTCTAAAAAAAAATCCGTGCACTTTTTGCCTAATGATATATTTTATGTCCTCATCTAGAACAATTTTTTTCCTGCCGTTTTTTTCTACGTTTTTTTTGTTTTCATTAACTTTAAGAGACCTGAAAACTGTTCTGGAACTAACTTTTGTCAAATCTCCGCATAATTCTGCCGCGTCCTCAACCGACAAATCCGGATTTTTAGCACGAACACTTTCATATACAGTTTTAACTAGTTGATATTCCGCAGAAGTGAAATAATGTCTTTTTGCTTTTTTGGCAGGCGGCGGGACACAACTTGTCGAAGGTTCTTCGTTTTCCATATTTAACAAAAACACCGTATTAAACACCGAAGAAAAATACCGTAAATTAATAATATTATAAGTAATAAAATAAATTTATAATATATATTATTTATTATAATAACGTATAATTACGCAAGCAACTGCAACAACACTAAAATAAACAATAAACCCGCACCACGCCCATGGGATGTATCAAATCAACGTATAACAAGGAAAGCATGTGTTTGCGTTTATAGGCGTTGCTATTCTGTTAAAAGTAATGACTGTTTATCTCGCTGCCCCATTTACCGCGAAACAAGAGAGAAAAGGACGAGTAATATACTTGGCACCACTGCGCGCTTTATGCGAGCAAGGCGGGACTATGACAACAACCACTGAGTTCACACAATTGGAGTAGGCGCGTGTCACCGGCTTTCAATGGATTTTGTATTTAGGGAATTAAATATTATTTTAAACCACTCTAGTTGTGTTGCTTGTTAGTTTTTTCTGACGTCACTGACTATTATAAACAACTTCGACTATAGAGATTTATACAAAAACCATATATTTTCGTCACCAAACCAGAAGATCTTAAAAGAAATTATTTATATTTTATATTAAGTTCATATGTATTTAGAGTAAAAGAAGTTTCTGAATTATATCAAGGAAAGTGCATCCTTGCCGCAAATCGGCCATTCATTTGGCATATATCAAGTCCGCGCCGGCTTTGAGATAATGCCGTGCGCATTAATAGCAAAGTATCCTTTTTTTCAGTGTAGGTCGCTGGTTGTATCGTGAAATTTCTTGTGATAATAATGCTGATGTTGGTTTTTAATGTCTTTAACGCCAAGATATTCACATACACTAATTGTGGATTGCTTTGTTACAACTTGATATTAAAGATAAAAATGATGCAGGGAAATCGGCAAAGCCGTCTGATGATATTGCTTGATGATAGAATTCTCAAGAAGTAAGAAACATATGACATGACCACTGATATTCAATTCATCAGCGGTGTTGCCGCTCCTCTCTTCAACTGAATACCTAATATGACGTCACGAATGTAACTGCGCAATAAGACGTTAAATCTAATTTGAACATAAAATAAGATAAGTCTAAACACCAAGCATTTAAAGATCCATGTTTATATTTATTTTTAATTTTTCCCTTTCCTCCCGAAACCCTGTGAAACCTTAAAAATACGTTAGATATAAAATATATAATGTATACAGATCGTGTTTTCAATCGTTACTTACAGGAAACCGCATAGAGGCGAAATTTTGCAACGTCGCGCGTGTACGAGTGCCTGCGACAGAGCACCGCCCCCCGGCCGGCCCGAGGCAACACCACGGAAATAAAGATCTTTATTTCGGTAGTGTTGCCCCAGGACAGTGTTGCCAGACGTACCATAATTATGGAATTGTACCATAATTTTGCAAAATTTTTTGCTTGCTCCATAATTTGTACCATAATCAGAAATGTACCATAGTTGTACCATAATTTTGTTTTTTTTTTTGGGTTTTATAAATTTCTATGATTATTTTTTATATTAATATGATATGAACAATTTCGCAGTAAAATGCACAAGATATGAAATGTACATGAAAAATCCCATTAAACACAAAACTACATTAAGACACAACCCTTCTAAACGTCAACAGTCTGTCATTTGTTTTTATTATTTGGGGTTAAGTTGTTTTGTTATTATTTTTGTTTGATTTTGGCTGTTGGGGGTTGGGGGTGAAATAGAACTAAAGAATAAAGCTTCAATAATTATTATAAGATTATGACCTCCAACTCCGGCTTAAAACGAAAACATAAATATTTCTGATTCTGAATCCGAAGATGAAAATAGTGAACGAAACTTAAAACAAGTTAAGTTTGGAAATAAAAATAGAAATAGACCCCAAAGCTATCGAAAGGATTCGGAATTAGATAAGTCGTTTGAGGGTTGGTTAAAATTACAAATACAAATATTACAATATACAAATTTGTATATGTATTTATGTTAATGTTTATCTATTTTTAATTTAGATTTTGAGTGCAATGTTTTGTTCATTTTTCAATAAATTACTATCTTTGTTAAAAAAGTATTTTATTTCTACTAGAAATCGTTCTTTTAATTAAAAGAAATGATCAGAATAGGAAATTTGATTAAATTCATAATCCATTATCAACAAAATGTAACACATTTTATAAGTTAGGCGACGGCGCGACTGTGACGTGACGTCATACATAGGAAAAGGTTGTGTACTGACAGAATTGTATGATTGTACCATAATTTTGTACAAAATTCCATAATTTCGGCCGGAATGTACCATAATTCTCACCCAATCATCTGGCAACACTGCCCCAGGACGGGATTAGTAAACATCTGACTTTCGTGGGAGTTGCGTCGTTTGGCGACAAAATTTAATGTCCCAAAATATTACGCGAAAATCCAGGCATTTTTAAAATATTTATTCTAAAGCGGGTTTTACAGGCATGACAATGTGTAAAACCCGCATAGAATTGTAATCTTAAAATGTTTAATATGCTGTATTTTGCATAATGAAAATTAGAGCGTTATTCTAATAAAAAATAAAATGTCAACTCTGATAAAAATATAATAAAAAATCAGAAATAAAACTCTAATAAACAAACTTAACAATATATAATTTTTTAAATAAAACGCTTAAATAAACCGCCTTTTTTCGCTAAACAAAAACTTAACCTATCGTAAAAGCTATTTCGCACCTCCAAAAGAGTTTCAGGTAAAATGGAATTGGCACCTTCGACATTTTAGGAGGCCATATAATATCGCCAGTCCCACTAATAAGGCGGTTAGGAAAAGTATTTGTTACAAATTCTTTTACCCTAGCCGCGTTATGAGCAGGACAGCCATCTTGAAAATAAACCGATCCCAGGTCTACATCAGGTAGGATTTGATTAGCAGGAAGAACTTGGTTTTGCAGCAACTCAAGGTACTTTTGGGCGTTTAAAGCGCCATCACTAAACAATGGCCCTATAACATTGTCGCCCAAAATACCTGACCAAACATTCAATTTCTGAGGATACTGGGTATTACGAAACTGAAAACTTCTGTGCTCGTTTTCCTGAGACCAATAACGAACAATGGAAGAATTGTGTTTGCCATGTAATGGAAAAGAAGATTCATCAGAAAACAAAATATTTTTTAAAACGCTTTTCCATCATGGTTTCACAAAATTCTATTCTTCGCCACTGGTCTTCAGGAAATATTTCATGAGCTTTTGAATACTTGAAACATTTGTACCCATATTTTTTCCAGATACGAGCAACAGTTTTATTGCTTATTCCCAGTTCCTCTCCAACACTTCTAGTGGACCGTGTCGAATCAAGTTCTAGGGTACTGCAAACCATTTCTTCCCGCCGTTCTATATCCTGGACCACTTCAACAGGTGGTTCTTGACGTTTTGTGTGGCATTTTTTACAATCTTGAAGACAAAAAGATGTCTCAAGATTTGATTTTAACCACATTTAAAACCATTTTTGCACAAGGAATCGGTCTATTCTCAAATGTCACTGAAAACAAATCTCTACATTGTACTGCCGAATTGCCTCCATAAAACCATTTAATTAGTTGAACTCTTTCGGAAGGGGTATAAACAGCTATAATGAAAAAAACACGAAAATAACGCTCAAAAATTATTAATGCAATGTGCAGTAACACAGCAAAGTGAGGTCTGCTGACTCCCGGTTCAAAAAATAAAAACGTAAAATTCCGCCGCCTGCAAGCCGCAACCAAGTGGTGTTGCCATTATTTTGGGTAATACGTAGCTCACGATAACACGATCTGTATACATATGTACCTACATAGGTATATTAGAAAATATAATTTTAGATACCTAGTTTGCAAAAGCAACAAGAAGGATGGGTGTAAGGCATCAATAAAATTGGTCATGAGGGAAGAGCAAAGTGAAGTTGTCAGTTGTGTTAATTTTTTTGCTAATGCAAAGTATTCAGTTGCCACACCTTTTTAACCTTTGCTTTTATATAATAATAATAATAATAGTAATAATAATAAATATTTTTTATTTGCATAGAAGAAACAAAAAAAATACAAGTTTACAAAATCTAGCAATAAATTTACGCAAATAAAAGGCCTACAAATTCAGAATTCTGCCATGGCAGATTCTGGTCTTTAACATTGTGGCCCCACACTTCATTAAAAAAAATTGTAATTTCAGTAACGCTCATTAACAGTAACGCTTAACTAATAACTGAGTAAATACAGCTTTTTCTTTAATCATATACCTAATAAACCTACATATAAGAGTTCTAAATTCTAAATTTGACAGTTTAACATCAAGCAAAACAATACACATTGCAAATACCCAAAAAACAGATTAAATTTTTTGTTAAATAACAAAAAATAGAAAAATTATTGCAGACAATAAATAAATAAATAAAATGATCCCAATACCAAAAATTGTAATAAATTACTCAAGAAAACAACCATTCAAAAAGTTAAAAAAGAAGAACTTAAATTATATACCCTGCTGATTCATTAGATGTACAATCATCCTATTACGAAAAGTATTACAAGAAATTAATAATCGGTCTGGATCCAAATTTAAAGAATTTATTTGATAAGCAAAATTGTAAGAAAATGATCGTTTAAATAACTGTGTTTTATGTCTCGGAATGAGAATAGTATTTCTTCTTAAATTTAAATGGTGTACATCATTTCTAAAAGTTATTTTTTGATAGAGATAGGGCGGACTACGATATATTAAAATTTTATAAAAAAATGTTAAAGAATGAGCAATTCTTCGATTATGCATATTAAGCCATCCAAGTTCGTGAAGTTTATGGGAAATTCGGTTTCTCCTGCGTATGTCCAATATTAGTCGAATGCAAGAGTTTTGGAGCTTTTGCAGTCTACCCCTATCCTCATAATCAAGACACCAGCCATACACTACATCACAGTAATTACATTGTGAAAGGACCAATGAATCACATAAAAGCTTCTTAATATCTTCACTTAAATAGTGTCTATGCAAATAAATTAATTTCAAAGCAAGATATGCCTTTTTAAGAATATTAGACACGTGATGTTTAAAACGAATATTATTATCTAATATAAGGCCCAAACTCTTACATTTGTCAACAACTGGAATTCTTTCGTCCCCCAATTTAATTAAATAAAATTAATTAACTTAAATTAAATTAACCCCAATTTAATGTTTATACCATTTAAAATATTATTTACATTAGTTTGATTACTTATGAATATTATAGATGACTTCGAAGGATTTAATTTTAATAAATGCTTTGAAGAAAAATGGCTTGAAGTATATAAATATATTATTTAATTATATAAATATATTATTATTTAAGCATTTATATTAGTATATAAATGCTTTGAAGTAAAAATGAATAATATAACTGCGTGTCGTCTGCGTAAAAATGATGGGCACAATGCTTTAATTGAAGATAAAATCTAGACGTGTAAATGATAAAAAACAAGGGTCCTAAAATACTACCCTGAGGCACACCACTTTCAACTTCCAAAGGATCAGATATTTCGTTATCTATTTTAACACGTTGAATCCGATTATTTAAATAAGAGGCAATTAAATTAATAGCAGCACCAGAAAAATCAATATAATGAAACAAAGATTTTAAAATTGAGTGGCTAACGAAATCAAAAGCTTTAATATAATCCAACAACACCAGAGCAGAAATCTTACCATCATCCCTAGCCCGAATTACGTCATCAATAACGTCCGCCATAGCCGAAGTACAACTATAATTTGTTCTAAATCCAGATTGCTTAGTTGGTAAAATATCATTATTATTAAGAAAACTGCGAATTTGAGAGTCTAGAATGCATTCGAGAATTTTTGAAAACGTTGGTAAAATACTGATAGACCTAAATTGGCTAAAATCTGTTGGATTATGCACTTTCGGCAATGGCAACACAAAGGCTTCTTTCCAGCATTTGGGAAAGTAGTTTTTATTAATACACTCGTTAACAATATGTAAAATAAAGGGTATAATAAAAGGACAGCATAGTTGAATTAACGTAATACTAAGATTATCCACCCCGAATGCTTTAGACTTAATACGTAATATAATTGCAGAAATAGTATTATAATCAGTGGGATGAAAAGAAAACTTATTTAAGGTTGATAATGCATTCTGATCATAAAAATTAATTAACTCATCACAATTATCAATATTTGTCACTCTTGCACTATCTATAAAATATGAATTAAAATTGTTGGTATTTACAAACGATTTAAGAATTTGCTTCTGCTTTGACGGCAATATTTTTCTTAGTTCACGCCACTTGCCCTTGTATGTACAATTCTCAAATTTATCACTATAAAAAGCCCTTTTTTTCGCTCTAATCGCTGTTTTTGTATAGTTTCTAAGCTGTTTGTAATAATTCCATTTAGCTGGCAGTTTAGTTGTTTTAAAATCTTTTAATGCCTTATTTCTTAATTTTTGCTATAGTTTAATATTATCTGTCAGCCACGGAAAATCTTTTTTTTTACTATCGAACAACTATAGTTTTAATAGGAGCATGTTTGTCGAACAAATTGAGTAAGTTATTGTTTAAAAAATGTATCTTATCATCTATGGATTCGAATTCATATATTAAATAAAATGGAATAGCCTCCAAATCCTCTTGAAAGTTGTTTAGGTTTATATCTTTTAAGGATCTATAAGATACAATGTGCGGTTGTACAATAGACTCCGTGACATTAAATTCACAAAAAACGCCAAAATGGTCAGAAAATGTAGAGCTTAATATGCCAGATTTCAAAATGCCAACATGATTTGTAAAAATAAGATCTATAATTGAACTAGTGTTGTTGGTCATACGAGTATGCTCGGTTATAAGTTGCTTCAAATCGAAAGTTTCACACAAAGAAATAAGCTGAGTTGCATGACTGTAATTTAATTTAGATATATCAATGTTAAAATCACCTAGACACGTTATATTATTAAAATTTGAAAAAATGTCAATTAGTGTTTCCTCTAAAGTTAAAAAAAAAACTCTGGATATTTGAACTTGGAGGCCCATAGACTAAGCCGAAAATGTATGGCTCCTTACTAATAAAAATTTTTACCCATAAACTTTCAAAAAAATCATGACTTTCAGATAAAATAATTTCATATGATAAAACATTTCGGACATAGGCAACAATACCACCACCCATAAGATGTTGGCGATAATTTCTTATCAATTGATAATTACTGATCTGTATTGCACTACTATCAATATTAAGACTAAGCCAACTTTCGGTGACTGCAATCAGGCTAAAGTCCTTTTTACAATAATCATTCTTAAAATCCTCAAAATGAGCCAGCAGGGATCTACAGTTAATATGTGCTATTTTTAACGACATAAAATATTGCGATTAGTTATAAGTTTTTAGGAATAATATATACTTAGTTGTTGCAGATTTAGGTAGGTACTTACTAGTTATGCACTTGTAATAAATTGATATATCTTTATAAAATAAAAGCTGAAGTTCTCTGGTTATAAAAAAAAATCTTAGCCAAGAAACTATCTAACTACGTATATGCCTAAGTATAAAAAGTTAGTTTAATAATAATAATAAAGAATAAATATAAGGATTATACCTACACCTACACCAAAACAAAAAGAAAAAAAACTAGTTTGTCGTAAAGTTAAACAAAAAGAGTTTAGTAAGCCAATCATATATAAAAAAGTACCTGATGTTTCGGACTTGTTCTTAAGTTATTCAGTCCCAACATTGCTTTTAAGGTTGTATAAATCACTTTCCGAGATCAGATTCCACACGATGCACCGAACCATCACTTGTTTTGACATAAACATTGCCACTAGACACCCACGCAAATTTGTTTGTAAAAAGGTTTATTGCTCGGTCTAATAAAGTAAGCCGTAATTTAGTGAGATCCTCCTTAATGTAAACCCCAGTGTTTTTTAACATTTTTCTGCTTTTGAGTACCGACAAACGGACATCAGCAGTAGAAAACCGTACAAGCACTGCCGGCGGTTTACGGCCCGGAATTTTTGGCGAAATTCTGTGACATTTTTTTATTTCGCTACCGTTAACCTGCAATTTTGGTTTATTATTTAATATAGACAGTACGGTT
This sequence comes from Anthonomus grandis grandis, assembly GCF_022605725.1. Lineage (NCBI taxonomy): Eukaryota > Metazoa > Arthropoda > Insecta > Coleoptera > Curculionidae > Anthonomus > Anthonomus grandis. Next base: position 4,054,980 of record NC_065563.1, read on the forward strand.
TCTCGGACATTTTCATTTCGGTCATGTTTGATGCCGAATATACGGACATTGTTGCTGCGCATTGTTTGTTCTTGGTTGTCTAGTAGAGTTCTAAGTTGACAGTTCTCTTCCTCCATCCGACTTAACCCTACTTTAAGGGCTGCGATTTCTTGGTTTTGAGCTTCTAGCTGTTCATCAAATTTTTATCTTAATAATGCAGCTATTTCAGAGAGAAATTTATCGATAAACACACTAGAAATGATGGATTTTATTTCTCTCACATCTGAGAAACCCATTTTGGCGAGAAATGACAGTGGATGCCTTAAATGCAGTTAACTGTCACAAACACTGGACACAAACACTCAAAAACAAGCCAATCGTATGAAAAGGCTACTGCTCATTCCTAACTGTATTATCTTGTAAAAAAACAACTTTAAAAACACTATTTTGAGGAGATTTTTGAAGAGCGACAAACACTACGTTCTCTCTACTCGAGCGTCATCTCTGTGTTTATCATAGCCTAAATAAACACATTAGGTATGTGTGTTTATTTAGGCTATGCTTTTATGGTAATTAAATCAATCACATTACTGTATTATGGTAAACGTAGCCTGTTATATCTTAAATTAAAAAAGGTGTATATGGTAAGTATCAGATTTCTAATGCATAACATTTGTTTATTACATGTTACAGGCTGTGTTTCGTAAAGCCCGGGCTTTAGGTATAGTAGGAGTAATTGAAAACAATCGAGGTGGACAAGATCTGTTAAGGAAATATTATGCTCTGGCACTTTTACCTACCGAAAGTATTGTGGACATATTGCCCACTTTGCAACAGGTATATATATGTAATCTGACCCTAAACTGCATGTATAATACACTCTAAAAAATTTTGAGTGAATTTTAACTCAAAATTAACTCAAAGTTTTGTCAAAACGAGTCCTCACATTATTGAGTTAATTATTAACTCATTTTTTTTGAGTAACATTAAGTATAAAATGAGTCAAATTATTAATAAAACTAGAGGTAATTCTATACAATATTGGGTTAATATTTACATTTTTTTGAGTTAATTTTATACAATATTGAGTTAATATTTACCTTTTTTTATTTTTATTTCCCTATTTTTCTGTAATGTTTTCACAAAATAAGATTAATAATATTCATTATTGTGTAAATATTAACACTATTTTGAGTTAAAAATACGTTTCATTTATTTCTTTTAAGAAACATTTGTGTACTATTTTCACAGAAGCAGGTCACAATTACTCATTGTTGAGTAAAATTTAACTCTATTTTAAGTCTAAAAAAACATTTTATTTATTTATTTTTACAAACTTTTGTGCATCACTTTCACAAAAGAAGGTCCCTATTACTCATTATTGTGTAAAAATTGAGTTTTTTAAGTTAAAATTTTTAGTTATTTTTTAAAATTTATTTTAACGAGCTTTGTGTATTATTTTTAGTACATAAAATAAACATTTTAAAAATGATACTTATTAAATAATTAATTATACCGACATTACATGTACCTATGTATGTAGGTATGCACTTGTATGAAAATTTTTCTATTTTAATAATAATACTAAGACACATTATTAATTAAGTAGTTTTAATTTAAAAGCCCGAAAACTATTTAGTTCGCAAATTGAGTAATAGTAGATGTAACCACCGGATATTTTATGCAGCTTCAAATAAAATTTCCCTTAAAAAAATCAAAACTTTATTAACATTAACTTACAGTATTATTGGTTATGGAACGTAAACTAGGAACAAAGTTTAAATACTTAAAATTAAACAAAGTTAAAAAGTTATTCAAAATATGCTTAAACATAAAAAAACAAATACGGATATACCTAATAGGTATATACCTTTAAAAAACTCTTTAGGAAACTGCTGTTAAAGGCTCAGCTAAGGGCAAGCTACTTACAAAAAGAGTATTTTGATTGGTATTTGAACCACTTTCTACACAGCTTTCGTCATCGGTTATCAGAAAGGAATAATTCTGAGTGGACGAATTATTGGTTAATGTATCAGTAAGAAAACCTAAAAGAGTTGAACCAAATTAATCAATATTCTTCTACTTATTTAAGGAGAGCTCTTAAAATAGGACTGACAGATTATACTATTTTATACTAGACAATTTTTTAATTGAGTAAAATTACGACTTTTTTAATGAAAAAATAGTACAAATTGTGTATAGCGTGTCCACGAAATGATTGTACACTGTACCGGGTGGGCAAATAAGAATGTCCATCGGCTATATTATTATTTTAGCAATCGATTGACGTCATAGAGCGTCCCAGTAAAAAAAATTGTAATAAAAGTGGCAAAAATGGTAAAAAGTATGATAAAAGTCTTAAATTATGGCCAGGTATCATAATACTAGATTAAAGCGTTTGAGCCAAACGTACCTTAGTAATGCGGTGACAATTTTTAGGGAATACTTTTTCCAGACAAAAAAAATTCTGCAATAAATTTAAAATGATCAAACCTGGAAACTTAAAATTTCATATATGTCATCTACTGATGTATGTGTGTAGAGCCGTGGACAAAAAAATCGTTACAAGTTTCCTGTACACCCGGTACAATAATTATTATATAGGATTAACTTACTCTTGTCGCTTAACTGATTTTCAGTTAAGGTTAGGTCGGTTCTCAGGTCAGTCCCTCTTAATACGAAGACTTTTTCTTCTTTGTTCATATCAAAAAAAATACTAATAAAGTCTTCTTCCACTTGTACACCATCCTTGTCATGTAAATTTAAGCCAGAAACATCATTATCACTAATACCAAATTTTGTTTTTCCTAAAAATATATCTATACTTAGGTATTGTATTTTATTATAAGGTATTTTCTTGATGTTTTATATTTAGAATTTTTATCAGCATATACCAACGGAACTGCAGTTTAAACCAGGTTTATTTTCCATTGACATAATGCAAAATAACAGTGGTTTAAATTTTACGCAACTGTTATTTTTACGATGCAATTGGCCATTAATAACGCAATGAATAGATTACAGTTGCAAAAATTAAAAATTTTATTTGATTTTCCACTTTGTTATATAACGAGTTAATATTTGAAAATTAAAAATTGAAAAAAAGTAATTATTTATTCCCTAAATCCCAATTGTTTCGATGTCTAATGGTTAAAAGCTACTTTAATAGTAGATTATACCACGAGTCAATAATGATAGCTTTTATTCCCGAGAAATATTTACTAATAATTAATAATTTAGAAGAATATTATAATTAAACAAGTAAAAGCGAAGCTCGTACTTTGATCAGTTGGGACCAGTAGAAAAGCTTTTGGTCAGAGAAAACTAATTAAAAAAGGACCATTTATTAGAGATTGTTTAACAGGTGCTGCCCCGGCAACGCTGTGAGTTTAACCACTATTTGTTTTTACGGTTTTTGGGGTATCATGCTTCTAAGAATCATGATGTAATAAGAGCTCCGCTCTACTCTTTTCATTCGGCCGCCTCTCTTCAAAGATTGGCGATCCAAGTGACAAGGAACTCGTTAAACAGCTGCTCTAAAGATTTTGGATGAGCCATCTGTGTAGATCCTCGAACAATGAGTTTTGTATTCTCACTATTCACCTTTCCCCTGAATTCTTCCCTTGAAAACCAACCGTTGTATTTAATATTAATATTCTCTTATTCTATGACCAAAACACCTTCATTCACACTATTTGATTGTTATCATTAGGTTTATCATTGGTTTTTCTGCATTCTATTGAGAGCTTTGGTGTTTCTTATTTTTTCGATTCAGGGTATGCCTAGTGTTCCCTTATACATTCCGAAGGCTTTAATGCATTTTTCAAGCGAAAAATTAAGAGTCAAATGCAGTCATACAGGAGGATGAAGTTTGGTAAAGACTTAGGTCTAGGCACGGCCGTCCTTACCTTTAGGCCGTGAAATAAAGAGATCCGGCAACACGGCATAGTTGTCTATCTCCCGGCTCCGTTCCCCATTATTCAGTGTTATTATTTTGGTTAAGATAATTTATCGGATCCAGAGCTTATTTTCAAAGTTTTATTTGTCTGTTAATAGTTTAATACTTTAATATCGGTAATAAGTGTTTGTGATCTTTCGCGGTTACCTCTAAACAGGTATGCATGTGCAATTTCAAAAGTAAAGTCCCATTGTTTTGTTTACCTTCAAATAGGCTTATTTACATTTGTTTTTCTTTGGTTTTTAGTGTGGTTTTAAAACATTACCCCTTCCTAGTTACCTACCTAAGTGTTGCTTAAAGCCGTGTACTTATACCTACCCATCCCTAGTTTGCATTCCTTGGTGTAGTCATTTAGGAAAACATTGGCAAAAGAAAGTATATAGGTCAGTGTGTGTATTAAAGTTAAATTGTTTTTCCAGGCTAATTGTTAGTGTGTTATTGGCTGATTTGGTAAATCTTTTACATTGATTTATCGTCATCATAATGCCTAAGACTTGTTGTGTTCCGGGATGTAAGACAAATTATAACAGTTCTTTAAAAGCAGGACAATCCATATTATCTACTTTTGGCTTTCCAAAAAATGAAATTTTAAGGGCTAAATGGGTAAAAGCCATTCACCGAGCTGACTGGTCTCCCAGTCAATATTCTGTGGTGTGTGGGATTCAATTTCAAAAAAAGCGATATCATTAAAGAGGATATTTTTTTATTGCCGGATGGGACTGTAAAGAAAATTCCAACAAGAGCCAAACTTAAACCTGATGCCCTTCCATCCAATTTTCCTAACTTACCATCTTATTTATCGAAAAAAGTGCCACTTCCTAGAAAAATTCCAGACGAAAGAGAAAGTGAAAAGCAAGATCGTCATAATGAACTAAATGACCAGTTTGAAAAATCTGATTTAATTAATGGGTTTGAAGACTTAGTTTTTAATTATTTAAAAAAAAATATCTTATCTGATTCATGGACAATAAAATTAGAAAATAAGAGCAAGATTTACTTTTATATGGTTGATTTTAGTGTGTCGCCAATAAATATTTATTCTGAAATTTCTGTTGACAATAATATGTATGTTAAAGTGTTTGTACATAAGTCAAAATTAACATTTAATGATTTAAATTGGATCTTACCTTTTGATTTAAAATCAAGTAGATGGTCCCAGCTGGAGAATTTACTAGTTAGGTATAAAGTTCCAATAACCGTAGAAAAAGCTGAGCATAACACATTTGAGTTTTTTATTGAAAAAAGTTTGCATTTTTTAAATGAGGCATCCAAAAAACTGGTTGCGATTTCTGATATTCAGTCAAATAGCTTTATGACTGACTATGACCCACAAGAGCGGACACAGGAGTGTAATAATTTAAACAATATTTAATCAATTTTAATTAATCAAGTTAAATTACTAATTTTAAAAAGGAAACGATACACCTCTGATACTATAATTATGGCATTTATGTTATAAGGTACCTGTCCTAAATAAGGCCATGTACCTAATAAGGCCAGTGCCCTCTAGTGCCCAATACTGAAATATTTATTTACATCCTACAAAACATTTCAAAAGAAAACTGTAATGCGAACTCATAATAAAAGCAAAATTCCCCCGCCCATCGCTAGGTGGCGAAAAATGCGCGACCGCATAACTTTGAGGTTAGCATGTTGATGCTTTTATTTACGTTCTTCGTGTGCAAGCAACGAGTACTATTTTTTCGAGAAAACTTTAGAAGTTACGAAAGCAACAGAGTAAGTACAGAATAAATATTTTACTGCGTTTATACTTTAGACATGTGTTTATTAATTTATTATGATGTTCCTATTAAGGCCATACGGAAAATGTTTAATTGGCCTTATTAGGCATAATGGCCTTATTTGGAACATATATTTTTTCCGATATGTAATGATTCTGGGTATGTTGTATAATTTTTGTCATGGATTAACAACATTTCTAGAATTTTACATTTTGTTTTTATGTTATTTCCTTTAAAATACGTTTTTTACAAATTATCGAAAAGTGGCCTTATTAGGATCAGTGTTTTCGAAAAAAAAAAGATGCCAAATTGTAATGTTTTTTTTTCAGGAATGCCTCGATTACGAGCTTTGTGGACTGAAGTAAGCCTTCAGCAAGCCTTACAAGCTATTCAAGATAGCATGCCCGTACTGCAAGCATCGAGAGAATACAGAATCCCTCGCCGGACTCTACGAAACCATCTTGCAACTGGAAGTAAAAAGAAAAAGTTGGGGCGTTATAGCTTGTTAAACGCTGAACAAAAACGCGAATTGTGTCAACGAATTTTTAGGTTGGCAGAAGTTGGAATGCCACTCACTCAAAGGATTCTTCGAAGAAGTGTATTTTCCTTTGCCGAAGAACATTCTCCTAACCACGGATTTTCTCAAACTACGAGGATGGCTGGAAGAAAATGAATGCATTTATTTTATCAAAGACATCCAGAGGTTGTTCAAAGAAAAGCACAAGCTTTAAATCCTGCAAGAGCACTAAAATTAAACAGACATATCGTAACAGATTATTTTCAAAAACTTCGGAAGACTTTGGTAGATTTTTCTTTAATTAATCGTCCACAATGCATTTATAACATGGACGAAAAAGGGTGCCGTTTGACGCTACATCACCAGCAAAAAGTCCTCACAAGGAAAGGGATTAAAAGGGTGCATCTAATTGCACCAGAGCATACTGAAAATGTGACAGTGGTTGCGTGTGGAAATGCCTTAGGCCAAGCTATTCCGCCTATGATACTTTTTAAAGGAGTTCGCCAAAAACCTGAATGGATTGATTCTATGCCTCCAGGATCCGTCATAGAAATGACAGCTAAAGGAAGCATGACCACTGCAATTTTTATCAAATGGGTAAAACATTTTTCTAAGTTTAAAGCACCTGGGCGTTGTTTGTTGGTGTTTGATGGAGCTGCCTCCCATTTAGATGCCGGTATTGTTGAAGTTGCTGATGCTGCTAAAATATCGTTGTTATGTCTTCCAAGTAATACTACCCATGAATTGCAACCTCTTGATAAATCCGTTTTTCGCTCATTCGAACAGTTTTGGGATGAGGAGGTTTTAAATTACTGGATGCGTGAACCGGATCGAAAAATTACGAAAGGACGATTTGGATACATCCTTAGTAAAATTTGGCCAAAAGCAATGTCACCACAAAATTTAATGTCCGTATTTCGAGTAACAGGGATATACCCGTTCAATCCGGATGCTATTGAAGAGGCGGCCTTTGCACCTAGTCTATTGACAGAAAAACCTCAAGAGAGAGCAGAAGCAGAGGAGGATAATCCTCTAACAGATGACTCCGAATGGTCAGACTCCGACGTCCTGCCGCTCTCGATTTTGAGAAATCAAGGAGAAAATCAACAAGAGCAAGGAGAAAATCTTAGACCAAATAAGACACCTGCTAATTATCAGCAAGTTAATAATCCACATATGGAACCAAAACCATCATGCTCACACTGGCCTGAAAATACCGACCAGAGAGCCTACACCAGAACCATCTACGGATGACTTACTGAATTCTTCCAGTTTCTCGGATTTACTCCCAACTCCTGAGATCAAAACCTCAGATAAGCCTAGACGCAAAGCATTGAACTCATCTACTCAACTTGTTACCAGGGATTTATTCAAAACAAATTTGTCAGCCACAAGTTCCAAAAAAGGCAAAACGAATTTGTCAACAAATTTTAAAAAGGGTAACATGAAAATGAATAAAATATCAGATAAAAAGAAAAACGAAGCTAAAGAATCATGGTATTGCTTCCTTTGCGACAGAGATGAGGTATTGGACATGCGCAAATGCTGTTTATGCTCCGTCTATGTGCACGAAGCGTGTGTCGGTCTAACCAAAGAAGAAAAGCTGCAGTTCGTTTGTCCTCGTTGCTCGTCTTAGACCATTTTGAGTTACCATCATGTATTAAAATTATTATTATTTTTTAGAATGTTAAAGTTACTTTAAAAGTTTAATTTTTATTTTTTGTTAGTTTATCATTTTTTGTTCGTTTATCATCCCTTAATAAAAAATATTTTTCTAAATGAATTCTATATTATTTAAATTATTTTGAATGGTGGCCTTATTATGGACATAGTGATCCAAATAAGGCCAATGGTAAGCCTTTTCTTTTTACGCAATAACCATCACTTTATAAAAAATAAACAAATAAGTGGTTAATATTTAAGTAATAGTGGCAGAATACTTTTAGCTTTTGTGATTTTTGTTGGCTTTGGTAAATAATGTTAATGGGAAAAAAAGATTACGTCTTAAGGTGGCCTTATTTGGGTCAGTTACCTTATGCACTTTCCCCAAGTGCATATAATTTAATGAGGGATTATTTTAATTTACCCACAAAAAGATATCTTCAATACCTCTCTTCTAGTTTAGATGTGGCCCCAAATAGTTACCCTCATCCGACTGAAAATGATAAAAGTACCAATGGGTATTTGAAATATTTATCTGACTTTTTAAAAGATCAAGAAAAAATTGTTGTTCTCTTAGTTGATGAGGTATATGTTACTAAAAGATTAGATTATAGAGGAAAAAATGTAATTGGTGTCGCCTCTAAGGACAGTTCATTGGCAACAACTATTTTGACCTTTATGATATGTTCTGCTTTTGGAAATTTTTGTGAAATTGTTAAATTATTACCAGTACACAATATAAAAGGTTCTGAAATGATACCAGTCACCAAAAACGTAATTTCTTTAGTTCTTCTTCAAAAATGTGGTTTTACTGTTTTAGATATAATAACAGACAACCATAGAATTAATCGGTCAATGTTTTCAAATTTAACAAATAATTTAACACATTTTCCGAACCCTGACATTCCCCAAAATAAAATATTTGTGAGCTATGATTTTGTTCATATATTTAAAAATATAATAAATAATTGGCGGAATTTAAAAAATGATAAGAATACTTTTGTATATCCCGAATTTAACAATTTCAATCAAATAAAGTATGCTAAATTTCAGGACATTAAAGACATCTACAATAAAGAACAAAATCTACTAATAAAAAAAGCATTTAAACTTAACTATAAAACAGTTTATCCTAACAATCTTGAAAGGCAAAAAGTGTACTTAGCAGACAATATTTGTGATTATTCTACTATTTCTTCATTAAAAGAATATAATTTACATGATACGGCTTCCTTTTTAGAGATTATAAGAAATTGGTGGGATATTGTTAATAATACAAGTACAATTAAACACACAATTAAAAAAAATAAGTGGTGTGCTCCTTTTTATAATATGAATGATTTTCGCATTGAATTTTTTTAAAAGTTCATCTTATGGTTAGATAAATGGCAAAAACTTAATTTTAATGGTAAATTAACAAAAGATACTTATTCAGCCCTTCGGCATAGCACTTGTGTTTTGTTAGAAATAATGGAGTACTCCTTTGAAAAGTTTGCAATCTCTTATATTTTACCTGGCAAATTTACAACTGAAAAATTAGAAAAAAGGTTTGGTAAATATAGGCTGTTAGGTGGAAGTAATTACAATATCAGTTTCGATGAAATAATAAATGCAGAAAAAAAATAAAACTTAAACATATTTTCCGGAAGGCTACTGGTAGCTCATTTTCACTCTCCGAAATACAGAAACATACTGAAAACTGTTGCAATGAAAGTGATCTTGATTGGTCACTTTCACAAAATACTGACTGTGTCAAGTTTTTACATATATGGATCCTATTTAGAAGAGTATGAAATAGATGCATCTGCTCAAATATACATAGCTGGATATGCTTCTTTTAAAATTACTAAAAAGCTAAATTGTAACATCTGTATTTCTCTCATTACTAAAGGTATGGGAACAAATACATGTAATGAATATTTTAGCCTTAATGTTCCTACGGATATAGTTAAAACTATTTCATATGTGTGCAATTTTTGAAAAAATCATAAATGATACCGCCACTGAATATGAATTTTTAAATACCTGCAATCAAAAATACATTCTATGTAATCTTACCTATTCAAGTGTATCCCAGGATGTTCTGCTAAATGATTTTTGCTGTCAATGTATTTGTGGTAAAGATTATAAAAATATACTTACCATGTTATTATCAATATTTTCTAACATTTTGCTTAATGATTATATAAAAAAGAAGAACAATCAATCTGACGCTCTAAAAGTTGAGTCAAGAGTTGAGTCCAAAAACAAAAAAAAAAGAAAACTTAACACCTTTAAAAAATGACTAACTAAACTCTTTTATTTTTATACCTCATTCTTTTTTGTTAAATTCTATAGATTCAATTTAAATTTGGGACTGCCTTAAGTTTAAACTGTATTTTACAATATCACATGCCATTTAAATAAAATGTTATTCTTTTTGGCTCTAATCTCCAATAAAATCTTGAAATAGAAGCTTATGGCAAATTCTATTATCCCTATTGTAATGCTTCTTCATAAATTAAAAAAAAAGTCTTATACAGGGTGTCTCACGACGAATAGACGCGATCGATATCTCAGAAACTAATTTTTCAAAAATTTTGAAAATTTGGCAACATGGCACAGTCGATGGGGGCCACACAACTAAAATATTTTGACAGTTGTGACGTTTCCGGTTATACCGGAAGTAGGTGTCAACTTCGTTATTTTAAATGGAACATACTGTATATTTTTACATTTTTGGCTTCTACGTGAAATTCTAGATATATTTTGTGTATAATGTCCTATACCTAAGTGTAACCGTTTTTGACATATTTTTAATTTCATGTGAAAAACTATGTTTATAAGCCCTAACAGAATTACCGATTACTCCCTTTTAGTAGCCTTTATTTATTGGTTAGTTTTGGTTTTATTTGAGAGGAAGGACCACTTTAAAAGACTATTTTATTATTTAACTAAAAAAACGATACAGGGGGGTCAAAAACTAGCATTAAAAATTAAAACGAAAAAATCATTAAAAGTCAATTTTTTTAAATAGAAACCCCCTATTTTTATCATTTTTTCATAAAGGTAATTAAAAATAAGGTTAACTTTATATAAGGTTAGTCCAAAAATTGATAGTTTTTGAAGTATTGGCAATTTAAATTTGGCCTAATGTTAAAAGCCATATCGTGCATCCGGAAGAAGAAGGTGACATCTTAAAATTTGGCCAAATTGAGTTGTTTACAGAAAACGATTTAAAATAATTGTATTATTTCATGGGAAAAAGAGTTACACGTGAGCTATACTCACTGACCGAGAGATGGCGCGTTGTCTCTTTACCGAATTCGGCGTTTGCACGCAGAACGTATTGAGAAGATGGTGATATCTCAGTTTAACTGGGCCTTTCGAGCAGAGTGCATCGCGAATTTTCTGAATAAAGGTGATATTTCGAGTTGTCTCATGACCAAAGAAATTTGTTGTTTACAAAAAGTGATACATTTAGATATATAACTCTCTGTATGCTTAGGTAAGTAATATTTCATGGATTTATTTATATTCAATAAGGTGACAAGCCGAAATATTACTTTAATTTTTAGAAAATGTTCATGCAATAAAGTAGATATATCACTTTATTGCATGAACATTTTCAATTATTGTTAAAATAAATAGTGGAATAGGAAGACCGGCGAAAATAAAACACGCTTGTCATGGCTTCTAATGATTAACAACGACTATTTATTCAACCAAATGGTAGAGACTACAAAACTCGCTAAGCCGACGTTGTCACGTTGCTTTAGAAATATATATCGGCATTTATAATAGAGGGCGTTATATTTAAATATTTTGAACTTATCTTTACAATTATAACTCTTTTCTACAAACTATTATGAATGATGTTGAGTGTTTTTATGTTTTGTAACTTTCTTTTCAATAAATTTTAAACAGATATGTAAGACATTTACAAATATTACTGTCTTATTTACAAGCTGGTTACAGATAAACAAACTACGTTAAGTTTTTTTCTGTTTTGTAACTTTCTTTCCGATAATTTCTAAATAATTATGTGTAACACTAAAATTTATTACAAGCTTTTTGCAGCCAAAAAGATTTAGGGTAATTTTGTTTTTAGATAGACAAGACATACATAATGTCTTATAAAAAAAGGACGATTAAAATTATGGAAAAAGTGGTGGGTAATACCAGTGATATACCTCCAAATAATTCAAATTTTGCTGACATTCGGGAGGCTGTGTTTGCACGTAATAAAATATTTTTTTATTTAAACAAACGAAAGACTTTTAAATAAATAATAATTGCCCTTCCATATTTTAGAAAATGAATCTCATGTGATTCAAGAAGTTGCTAGTGTCTTTCCGAATAACACTACTTATGTCACCCATGAGACAGACACTAATATACCTTCAAATATTCAGGCATCCGAAACTTTAGTAAAAAAAGTATTGTTCTTGATATTCAGGAGACAGAGGTTGCAAGTATGTAATAATTTTCTTGCTTAATTCATTTTCAGCTAAATTTCAAATAAAAAGATCTAGATTTGGTTTTTCTCACGGTTATCTTGTTATTCTTTTAGGCAAAGATTCTGATAAGTTTCAAGAGGTTTCTAATGGCTTTCCTCATAGCATAGATGTTGTCCATGAGCTGGATACTCATACACAACCAAATAGTCCGATAGTTAAAGCTCCCATCAAGACAAGTAATATTGCTGATTTCCAGGAGACATTGGTTGCTGGTAATAATTTAAAAAAAATTGCCAATCAATATTTCGCTAAATAACTGAAACAAAAAACTTAAATTGTTTTGGTTTTCCAATAATTTATTATTTTAGGCAACGATTCTTCCATTCAAGAGGTTGCTAATGTCACTCACAAACAAAGAAATTCTTACATTATTGAAACTTCCATTGAGACAAGCATTGTTGATCTTCAAGAGCCAATGGTTGCGGGTAATAAAATAATGGGATTCTTTATCTAAATTTGTATTCAGCTTAATTAAAAATAAAAATAAAAAAAATAATAACAAATTTATGTTGCAGTGGAGATATGGGTTAGGGTGAAAAGAAAAAGGTTAAAGTCTCCCTCCACTATTTATTTAAATTCTTAATCACAGATTAAGAAGTGCCCAACATGTTTCAAATGTAGATACATTCATCTTCAGGGGCAAGCAAAGGAACGAGTTTACAATCACGCACGACTGCTCACATGTAGGAGCCAAGGGCTTAAGAAACTTGTGTAAAGAAATTCATCATGGATATACTTCAGCAGGTTATTAGAAATTTAGTAGGGAGACATTTTTTTTATTGAAACATTGTGAAGTGGAAGTTAAAGTTACAGTTTAAAAGTTCTGGACGTTACATGTAAATGTAATTGAGGTCTTCTCTTACATGTAACGTCCAAAACTTTTAAACTGTCTTAACTTTAACTTTTACTTCACATGTTTTAACAAAAAAAAATCCTCCCTACTAAATTTCTAATAACCTGCTGAAGTATATCCATGATGAATTTCTTTACACAAGTTTCTTAAGCCCTTGGCTGCTACATGTGAGCAGTCGTGCGTGACTGTAAACTCTTTCCTTTGCTGGCCCCTGAAGATGAATGTATCTACATTTGAAACATGTTGCGCACTTCTTAATCTGTGATTAGGAATTTAAATAAATAGTGGAGGGAGACTTCAAGTTTTTTCTTTTCACCCTAACTAATTTATGTTTTTAACTATCTGATCATATTTTTTAGGAAACTATTCCTCTGAATTTCAAGAATTTGATAGAGGCATCTCGAATAACCATGTCACTAGTGTCGCTGGTCAATCCAGTATTGAAATATTACAAAATACCATACCACAGAATGGAAGTCGTAAGCGTTCAACATCATCATCGAGTAACTCATCATCCTCGTCTAGTACATCGTCGTCATCCAGTTCTTCGTCCAAGTCAGATCCTTTTGGAAGCGATGACAGCGTAGGTGATCCTACATACCAATTAGAAGGCGAGTCAGATATTGAAAATGAAGTATCTGTTGAGCAAACAGCAAACAGGAAAAGAAAAGTGAAAAATCCTACTTTAAAAAAAGAAAATTTAATCCTGAACTATGGCAAAAGAAAGTAAGCAAAAAATTAAGAAATGCAGGTGAAAACTACAGTTATTCAAGTATTATAAGAAGAGAAGATGGTACCAAAGAAAAAATAGAAAAAGAACGCCCAGCTAGATCACTCAAGCCCCCATGTGATAATAAATGTAGATTAAAATGTTTCGAGAAAATACCTGAGAATAGTAGGCTGAAAATATTTGAAGATTATTGGAAGTTGCAGACTGTTGAACAGAAAAGAGAGTTTATTTCTTTAAATCTGCAAACCATTAAGCCAAAATATAAATACAGTAATGTAGAAAACCCACGGAAACCAAATAATGCATATTATTTTATTGTAGATAGAGTAATGAAGGAACCTGCTATCTATGGCATGAAGCAGAAACCCGTAGGGGAGCGAACGAAATCGGTAGTTGCATTTTTGATTTCTTTCAAAAAATGTGTAAGACTACTGATACCGGAGATGGATTGAAAATAATCCTCTACTCAGATAATTGCGATGGCCAAAACAAAAATCAGTTTGTCCTGGCTAGTTACCTGTTTGCAATAAAATCATTTAATATAAAAACCATTACACATAAGTTTTTAATAACCGGACACTCTCAAAATGAAGGGGATAGTGTTCATGCGGCTATAGACAGAGAAATTAAAAGATATAAGAAATCCAATTCAATTTATGTTCCCGACCAGTATGCATGTCTCATACGCACAGCTAAAAAAACTGGCACCCCATACAATGTACACGAAATATGCCATCAAGATGTTAAAGATTTCAAAGCTTTGGCGTCCGACCTGCAAATCAATTTCCCAAAAAATTTTCAATTTTCTGATGTTAAAGTTTTTGAATTAGATAAGAATAATTTGGAAACTTTGTCCTACAAGACGTCATACGATGAAGAATTTAGACAAGTTCAAATTAATATTAAAAATCGTAGAAGCCAAGAACCAAAGCAAGTTATTAATCTTCAGCCAGCTTACAAAACAAAAGTTGGTATCTCAGATACTAAAAAGAATGGCCTGATAGATCTAATAAAAAAAAAGAAGCGTGTGCCGATGTATTATTTGAGTTTTTTTGAGCGTTTGTAAATGTTTCTAGTTTATTCTGCATTTAAATTATTTTTTTAGTTTGCTTATTCTAGCAGTGGATTCTTGTCTTTCTTTTTATACGTAGTTTAAAAAAAACTTGTTATAAGTGTTTATGACAAAGATAATTTTAAGCCATTATCCAGGTTTTAATTTGGTTACCTACTTAAGAAAATGTTTTTTGTTCCTTTTATTATTATGGGTAATATAGGTATTTACTTACTATAAATGCTAGGTTTTTGGTTTATTAATTTTGGGAAATACTCAGTAGTTTCTTGTTTTTTGTTGTACTAAATCTAATAGATGCTAGTTGTTTATCTGATAAGGATAGTTTAATTTGCAATGCTGTTGTTTCTAAGATTAAATATTCTTGTGAAATATTCAATTTTTTCTTTTTGTTTTAATACTTGAAGTAATTAATGATTTGATACAGACATCTTTTTCAATTTGGTTGAAATTTTGAGCATTGCCTACCAAAAAACCCCTTATTTGCCATAAGAAATAAAGAAGTAGCTTTGCCTGTTTTATATTCAAAAAGGTTACTTCTGTCAAATTCTCCCTAATCTTGAGCAGTACCAAAAAATTAATATTACCATTCAATAGAGGCAAAAAATCAGTAACACAAGTTAAACAAATTATCATCCTATCAAGACCTAAAAAATAATAACAAAAATATCAAAAAAGTCAACATCTTTAAACGCCTCTCCTGAAAAATGAGTAATTTTGAGATGTCACCTTCTTCTTCCGGGTGCACGATATAGTTGTACACGGCTCAAGGATTGTTGATTCGTTGATCATGACGGTTGTCATAGTAACCGCTGGAAGCGGCCGTAAGACAATGGATTATATGCACTAAATTTATAAGTGACTTGCTATTTAAGTTTTCTTTGTAAAAGTGTTATTTAATATATAATTTAATTAAAAAGTGTACATGTCTGTTATAATCTATTATCTTACTGTTGCTTGTAGCGGTTGCTATGACAACCGTCATGGTCAACTAATCAACAATCCTTAAGCCGTGTTGAACTATACGGCTTTTAACATTAGGCCAAATTTAAACTGTCAATATTTCGGAAACTATCAATTTTTGGACTAGATAACCTTATATAAAGTTAACCTTATTTTTAATTATCTTTATGAAAAAATTATAAAAATAAGGGGTTTCCATTTTAAAAAATTGACTTTTAATAATTTTTTCATTTCAATTTTTAATGCTAGTTTTTGACCAATCTATATCTTTTTCTAGGCCAAATATTAAAATAGTCTTTTAAAGTGGCCCTTCCTTCAAAGTAAAACCGAAACTAACCAATAAATAAGGGCTACTAAAAGGGAGTACTCGGTAATTATGTTAGGGCTTATAAACATAGTTTTTTCCATGAAATTAAAAATATCTCAAAAACGCTTACACTTAGGTATAGGACATTATACACAAAATATACCTAGAATTTTACGTGGAAGCCAAAAATGTAAAAATATATAGGGTGTTCCATTAAAAATATCGAAGTTAACACCTACTTCCGGTATAACCGGAAAGGTCACAACTGTCAAAATATTTTAGTTGTGTAGCCCCCATCGAAGGTGCCATGTTGCCAAATTTTCAAAATTTTTGAAAAATTAGTTTCTGAGATATCGATCGCGTCTATTTGTCGTGAGACACCCTGTATATGTATACATATGACTAAGAAATAATAAAGTTACACTGTTCAAACAGATTAATGATTTTTACTTTTTTTCTGCCAACCACCATGGGAAAATCAAATTTAAATCCTTTAGATATCTTGAAAAATTCTTAGACCTCTATCTTACATTTGGCAACACTGCATAAGAGAGCTGTTCACGGCCTGATAAGTAGAGGAGGCCGTGGTCTAGGTCACGCCTGATAAAGATGTCTTTATGGGGATGAGAGTAAGTACCCTGAAATAAATAATAAGACTCTAGCACACACTTATGCATAATATATTAACCCTTTGTAAAAATTCAATAATTTTTCCTAAATAAAGCATAAATTTTTTGGCAAATCATGTTTCATTAAAGCCTGCATTGGAATATTTCAAACTGGTTTTGCCATATATTTTTTCTAATATCCTTTATTTTATATTGGCCTTTATATTAAGGCCAATATAATGATGCAAATGATTATCAGAAACGGAATAAGGAATACAATAAACCATTAACGGATTGAATCGGAGCTACAGAAGCCGAGATATTAATGAAACATCGGAAAAAACAAAAGAAAACTTGTTTTTTCCCACTACATCACTACACCACTAATCAAAGGATTTAAAGCCTAAAAGTTTTATGTTATAATTACATAAATGAGAAATCATCATTTAGAAATTCTTGTATTGAGAAAAAACATTTTTTCAATAGATATTGTTTTCTAGTAAATTTATATTGCAGTAAAAAACTTGGTAACAGTCTAATGGTAGCAGGGAGAGCATTATAGAGTTTGGGACCATAGAAAGAAACCCCACACCTACCCTTATGTATCCTATAAAAATCTGTATATATATATATATGTTCTCTATTTCTCGTAAAATGATCATGTACATTTTTGTTTGTGAAGTAATTGCTAATATGTTATTTAATATGTACTAAACTGTGTAATATATAAATACTTCTCTGTAAGGAAACTATAAAACTATTGATACCTAAGTAATAAAGAATATTAAACAACAATAAAGAACAGATAAAAAAAAGTCTCTCCAGTTTTAGATTGGTTTTTTCTGCTTCTTTTCACCATCTTCCACCTTATTTTGAATTCAATACTTGAAACATCTTGCTGCTAGAATCTGCATTCCTCCCCATTGAGAGTGCCACAACTGGATGCTATCTACTTCTTCGGTTATCCTCTTAGATTTTTAAAGCCTGCCATCTCGCTGACCAGAGCAATCAGAATAATATGTGACAGTTATGAGCAAAAACATTAAGATACCCTTGTATGGACACTAATTGTTAGACCATACAGATATCTATTTGTTATTTATATTTTACTAGGAACACAACTAGTAAAATATATGGTAGTTCAATTTCTTTATTCTTTTAAGGTTACACGCCTCTTGCTTGAAACGCAGAAAACTGATTATATACTTATATGCAAGGTGTAATATAACATTTACAAAGTTTAGTTAAGCGCAAATTCGCCAATCTTCAACATTTTGGACCTTTTTGGTATTATTATTTATTTACATAGTACATGACACTCATGACAGAGGTTAGGTTGTCATTGCATTAAAGCTCACATTACATTAAGGCTTAAAGGTAAGCCTTATGTAACGCTTGCGTTTTCTTTACAACTTATTCAAATAATAACAATGATCCACAGTTTTGTGGTTAAATAAATTTGTGGATTTTGTGGTAAAATAAATAAATAGTCCACACTAAACCTCCACTCCCGCACCCAAAATGCCATGTATGAGTCCTTTTGTCACATGAAAACACTGTCACAAGAATTATCACGGCTAAAAGAACTTGATTTGATAGAAGATATGCACATAATCGGATTCTACAGAGTCTCTTGAATAATTTTACACCAATTTCAGGAAATTCTGAGGTAATTTAAGCTAGTCTTGTGTAGTTCATGAGCGAATCACTTCAGTGAACTAAATGATCGAAACAGTATACGCAAAAAGATTAGTTCACATGCGAACTAAACTTTATTTCGACGGAGATCGATTCTGATATCTAATGTAATGAAAGAGAAGCGAAATATGAGCCGCAGAGCTGAAAGCGGTGATCGAACGTTTGAAATATAAACATGAAAATACTTACGTCTGGCGAATGGCGATTTGATTTTGTTTTAGTGGGTGTTTTAGTCGGTCTGGTACTGTTTTGATTCTGCACGACTTGTCAATCATTGATTAAATTTTTTAAGTTCATGTAATTATTTATTATTGTCGTAACAGTAACAAAAAGTTCAGTGCAAAAACATTATTTTTTAAATAAAATTTATGCTAATATTAATAAACTGAGGATGGCGCCGAGAAGGAGCGATATTTGGTTCCATTTTGAAGAAATAAGTGGGAAGGATAGTGCAAAATGTTTATACTGTGAGCAAATATTATCTACAAAGAACGGATCTATGGGAAATTTAAATAGACACATGAAATTGAAACATCCTCTTACTCCTATAAAAAGAACCGGAAATTTATTACTATCAGCTGATGAAAAAGATGATTGTTCGGAATTACCTAGGCCAAGTACATCTAGTACTGGCCAAAGTTCTGATAAAGATAACATAGATAACTTTGTACCTCCGTCAAAGAGAAAAAAAATAATCCAGAGTGACATTACAAATTTCGCAATCTCAAAAAAACGTCTTTCTGTCGCTAAAAATAAAGAGATTGACCAGCAGGTTCTGCAATGGATTGTAAAAGGGTATCATTCATTTAGAGTTGTAGAAGAGCCACATTTTCAAAAATTATGTGAAAAATTGTGTCCTAGTTATAAATTGCCCTGCCGAAAAACCGTAAGTGAGATTTTGTTAGATCAATCCTACCAGCTTGTAATGGAAAAAAAAAATAGACTAGATTTTGTTTGTATAACAACTGACAGTTGGACATCCATCTATCACGAAAGTTTTGTTGCACTCACGATACACTTCGTAAGTGAGGAACACAGTGAACTAAAGCTTAATTCTTATCTCCTGGATTGTTTTCCTTATGAAGAAAAACATACAGGTACTAACCTTGCAGTGCTTTTGAGACAAAAATTTGAAGCCTGGAACATAGAAAAGAAAGTTGTTTGTATTGTCAGTGACAATGCCGCAAATATTCTTTCTGCTGTGCGCATCGGTGGATGGAAATCGCGAGGGTGTTTCGCTCATACGATTAATTTGTTAGTCCAAAACAGCCTTAAGGGGGTAACTACACTTTTAGACAAAGTAAAAGCTATCGTAGCATATTTTAGAAGAAGTTCGTCAGCCTTAGTAAAACTTAAAAAAACACAAGCTCCGATGGGATTACCGGAATTAAAATTAAAACAAGATGTGCAAACAAGGTGAAACTCTACTTTAGATATGATTGAACGAATTTGTAAAATAAAAGAGGCAGTCATATCGACTTTAGCATTAGAATGTCCAAGTTTGAATGTTATATCTGCTACAGAATGGTCAATACTAAACAATTTGGTAGAAATTTTGCAAATATATAAAGATATAACCACAGAAATCAGTGCGGAAAAAAATGTTACGATATCGAAAATCTTAATTTTTGTGCGTGCAATATATCAACACTTAATATTATATGAAAATAAAGAACATTTAGAAAATGAAGTAAAGTCAGTAATAAAAGAAATGTTAAATGAGTTTTACCGCCGGTTCAGAGACGTTGAATCTGTTGAGATTCTCACTGAATCAACTATTTTAGATCCACGATTAAAAAAATTCGGATTTAAAGATCAAAACAAGTATACTACAGCAGTTGCAAATTTGCGAAAAAAGACTCGCTCCAGCACACCATGACGAACAAGTTACAACAAAGGGTATCGAGACAGAACCAGAATCTACATCTGATGTTAAATCAACTTTATGGTCCCATTTTGATGAAAATGCAGACAGGGTTTTGCAAGAAACAAACACTACTGCATCAGGTATTATAGAACTCGACAGATATTTAAGCGAGCCACTTGTCAGTAGGAATGAAGATCCTTTTTCTTGGTGGCAATCGCGTAAATATGTCTATCCTAAATTGTTTTATTATATGAAAAAAAGGCTATGCATACAAGCAACATCGGTTCCGTGCGAACGAACATTTTCTAAGGCAGGATTAGTATTAAGTGAGAAACGTACTCTTTTGAAAAGCCAAAAGGTGAGCAAAATATTGTTTCTAAATGCTAATTTATAATTCTTTTATTTTTATATTACTGTTTTAACATATATATTTATTCAGAAGAAAGAATAATAATTAATTTATGTCTAACTTTCTTAGTAGGCATTTGCTAGATTTTGCTTGATTTATTTTACTTTAGGATCATATTACTTTGTTTATACTGTTATTTTAAGTTTTTGTATCTTTTGCTTTTCGGATTTTATGTTCATGTTCATATATCTTTCGATATAGTGTAAGTAAATGTCGAAGGCGAAATAATAGAAATTAACGTTTTCACAGTTGATGTCGTTGGTTTTTTATTTCGATCGCTAAAATAACATCGTTTACAATAGTTTATTAAATTCCATACTCCAATAGTTATTTAATTATCCTGCCTCCTCATATTCCATTTAATTCTATAACCATAATATATGATATATTTGTATACAGTTTTTCAGACAATTTTATCTTTAACTAACTCTAAAAATCCAAACTACACACATTCCAAAGCTCAATACCAGGCCATATTTCTTAACCTAAACAAACCATTAAGATAATACCTATTTATGACACCGCACCAACATTCGGGTCTATTACACATATCCAGTTTCATAAGGATCGACCTTCTGTTGACTAAAGCTATTTAATAATAATAATCTATGTAATAATATTTATGAATAATAATATGAGAAATATTTTTGTTTTTTTTTTTAAGAACTTAAAATCTAAATTACATATAGGTACATACCAAATAGTTGCAGTACATAGTATCAGCATAAGATTTCCCGCTTTTAGATAGAGCAATGTTTTTCATGCTGAAAGTGTTTAGTTTTGTTCGTTTCTATGCAGCCATTCTGGAACCCCGATGTGAAAAATCTTCGTCGACGACGATGGGCAATTTTTGTGCAGCGGCAGTTGACCAACATTTGCACTTCAATAAATTGCCTATTTGGGGTTTGAGAGACAGACAAGTACCTGTGATACTT
The DNA here is from genome assembly GCF_022605725.1 of Anthonomus grandis grandis. Taxonomy (NCBI): domain Eukaryota; kingdom Metazoa; phylum Arthropoda; class Insecta; order Coleoptera; family Curculionidae; genus Anthonomus; species Anthonomus grandis. The sequence continues at coordinate 4,076,776 of NC_065563.1, forward strand.
CACAACCAGCTGGGCACGTTTGTTTGAAACAAGCTCGCACGTCGGTAAGATAAGCACAATCCTATCTGTACACATTATCGATTCGTTGATAAACCCCTATCCAGCAATGAGGGTTTCTTCCCGTCTGCGTAACTGGATATAAATCCTGTAAGCGATATCCTTGAGGTATGTGATTTTCCAAAATTGTACGCGCCAAATTCAGATCTTGAACACCAACATTCTCTGTGCACGGTAGGTAGTCTATCGCCTCAACCACATACACATCGTCAAGATTAAAAATGACTAACAACATAACAACATTAAAAAGCGTGGTTATCACTCCTAATTTTACAAAATAGAAGACTACTAACCCACTTCCCACTTCACTTGTAATCTGGGACCAAAGTATATAGATTTCAATTGTTAGACTGTGCTGGGACTGTTGTACTATTGTAAAGTGTAAATTGTTTATTGTTATTGTACTGTAAATCAACACCAAACAATGCAAACAGAGAGAGAAAGAGAGAGGGGGAAGGAATGCAACAAAACAAAACAACGTTCGACAGACTGTAAAATACTTAAAATAATATTTACTCATAACTCATATTGAGCGATTTAGATTAAACTGATTAAGTGACCGTAAGGCCTACCGCACACTGGCAACTTTAGATAGGCAACTTATTAATCATAAAAATAGAACACAATAATATTTATGATCTGCCGCACACAGGTGATTATTTAGTTGCGGCAACTAAAAAATTCCAACCTGTTGGATTCTTTGAGAGACGAAACAGTTGCTGATAAAATAGAACAAGCTTGTTTTAAACGGGATCGCGCTCACTGGTGATTTGCTTTGAAAAAAGTTGCTTTGTAGTTAATATTTGTCGATAAGCCGGCAAATTACAACAAAAATGGCTGCTATAGATGTTGAATTGTTTATTACTGAAGTCGAAGAACGACCAGCATTGTACAATACGAAACAAAAAGAATATTCAGATAAAAATCTAAAGAAAAAATTATGGACTGAATTATGTGAAAAATTCATTGAGAATTGGAATGAACTTGGGGATAAGGAAAAGAATGAAAAAGGTAAGTTTTACCAAATTATTTTATGTTTATCAAGTCACAGATTCAACATACCTACAGAATTATTCAAACATATACAGGGTGTTTTTAAATTTGGGGTTTACATTTTAATACTATATAGAATGTTAAGAAAATAAAAACTTTTATAAGAATAAAATTTTGTCCAAAAAGGTCTTGATTCTGAGATACAGGCTGTAAAAATTTTTCATTTTGCTAGGAGACTAAGCAATTTAGGTCATCTGTTTATAGGAACTTTTGTTCTTATTTTGACCTACAAAATGTCGTTTTTAAAGCACAAATTATACAAGTTTTTTTTTAACAATCGATTTCTCGGTTATGAATGAAAAAACATGTTAAATAAAAATGGCCTAAAAAATTACAAATTTTTGTTCTGCCAAATAATAAAAATATTCATTGCATTTAAATAAAAAGTAAAGTTTTTTATAATCACATTTTTTATCATCGAAATTGCTTTCCTCCAAAATACAGTGTGTTTAAGTTAGCAAAATGTAAAACGTGAAGACCCTGTATCTCAGAAACAAGACAATTTAAGACAAAATTTTATTCTTATAAAAGTTCTTATTTTCTTGCGTTCTATATACTTAGTGTTAAAAGAAAAACCTCAACTTAAAAAACACCCTGTATATTCACAAAAGACCAGAACATAAATTTTTAAATCTTATCATATTGCCAAGGAACAGACCCTTGAGGAGAAATAAAGTAATTTGCAATATAATCTCTAACTGTATACCCTTCATTATTGCTCCTTAGTCCAAGAGCAGGAATATCTTCCAATGGACATTCATAAAAGGTGTCTTCAAAATTTAGTCCATCAAGTTTTCTCACATAATTGTGTAAAATACAGCATGCTTTTGTAATGGAGTCGCTAAATTCAACTTGGGTATCTAGAGGCCTGTGGAGTATACGCCACTTGTTGGCTAAAATTCCAAATGTATATTCTATCATTCTACGTGCCCTCGAAAGTCTATAATTAAAGATTCGTTGTTTTACGGTTAAATTTCTGCTTGGATATGGCCTCAAAACGAATTTTGAGAGAGCAAAAGCTTCATCTCCCACGAGCACAAACGGCATAGCTTTTCCATTTTCATCATTAGGAAGATTTTTTTCATTCGGAATATTTAATTCCTTCTTATCAAGCATATGCGAAAATGCCGATTGTTTAAATATGTTGGAATCACTTGTCGATAAGATCCATAATGTCCATAAGATCCTACTTTAACATATATAAAATTATAATTGGAATCTGCAATGCCTAGAAGAACAGTAGAAAAGAAAGATTTATAGTTAAAAAATTCGGACCCAGATTTATCAGGTCTTTTTATTCTAATATGTTTCCCGTCTACTGCTCCGATGCAATTGGAAAATTGTGTTTTCTCATTAAACTCATTGGAAACTCTTATCCAGTCATCATGATCCGGTTTTGGCATATAGAGTGGCACCAAACATTCCCAAAGTTTCTCACATGTGTCTTTTACAATTTTTCGTATCGTTGTAATTCCAAGTAAATATTCATAATGTAGTGATGCAAAGCTATTTCCCGTTGCTAAATACCTAAAAAAAAAATTGTCTAATATACATCATGTTTTATACATCATATCATATACATAATGTTTTTTTAGGTAACGAGTTACAAAAAAGGTGGAAAAATCTTAGGACATGTTTTAAAAGAGAGTACGATGCTCAAAAGAATATTGCCTCTGGTTCTGGGGCTAAAAAGAGAAGGAAATATCTTTACTTTGAACAGCTTTTATTTCTGCGGGATTCTATAGAAAGCAGAATTAGTTACAACAGTCTCGAACAAGGTACTGATGATGTGGAAGATAACACAGAAACCAGAGAGGAAGAATCAGAAGCTAGTGAAGCTACGCAACTTCGTACTGGTGCCAAGACTGACCATTCTAGAAAGAAAATTTACCAAAAGAAAACTCATCAGAAAACATATGAGGAATCTCTGCTTCAGATTTTGAGGGAAAAAAAGGATACAGAGAATGAAATTGACGAAGATAAATATTTTCTTTTGTCTCTACTCCCTTCAGTAAAAAAAATTAATGAAGACCAAAAATTTATTGCACGAACGGAAATCCTGAATGTGATAAGACGCGTTCGTATGTCGGGAAGCGGCCAAAATCAAATTCCCCATGAAGCAAATGCTTTGCACCACTAAAATACTGCCAAAAGTCTTGCTGTAAATATTCCTTCAACTAGTGCAGAAGGATCACATTATGGAGATGATAGAAATAGTTCTTTGCACTCGCCAACATATTCCTACCACCAAGAAGGTTATAACAATGTTATACAAAGCAGCAATCGCAATCCAAGCTATACTGCAGCACAATATATTTCAGACTTTTCCGCAGGACAGGTACAGGTTTATGCAAATACGTCCCAACAGCAAATTGATGATGAGTCAGAAATGTCGTCTCTGCTTGAATTACATTAAATGCTTATAATACTAATATATTTCTTCGTAATAAATATTTTTCGATAAAATGAGTTTTTTTCTTACGTTAGAGTTACGGCCAATCTTTCCTGTGGCGGCACAGCCATTCGTAATTGTGTATTCTGGTATGAAATATGAGGACCTATCAACACCAGAAGCTCATCAAAGCTTCGTATACTCATACGGAAATAATTAAAAAATTTATTTGGATGTTCCCTCAAAGTGCTGAACAATTTATAAAATTGCCCATCTAGAAGTCTTTTACTTATCAGAGGATGGACCCAAAATTTTCGCTTTCCTTTTTGACGACGTTTTTTTAAAATAAAAGCAAAAACGCACGCTGTTTCTAGGAAATCCATTTCGACTGAGGTTGCGGAGCAACTATTCAGTCATCATTGGGCGTTGTAAATAGATTTGCAATAATTTTTAGTGACTAAACTATTTAATCGCCGAGATTAAAAAGTTGCCAGTGTGCGGTAGGCCTAACCCGTAACCGCTAATCGCGACTTCCGAACTTAGTTTATTGAAAACTGAAAAGTGACCTTGTTAGGGTGTGTGAGTGTGTACTGTGTGTGTGTGTGTGTATACCTATATGTATTTTGAAATATTATAATTGCCTTTGTTAGTTTGCTATTACAATACAAAGAATAAATTGTTCTCATCTTGTTTACATAATACATATTTTTAAAAATTTATATCCGAATGATACTGTCTTTTGCCGCTTCGCCTGAAATTCAACTTTATCTTTATTGCGGAATATCCCGACAAAAGTAGGAATTTTTTTATTTTACATTAAGAAATAATTTATGAATGTGAACTACTACTTGTTAGTAGTTACTACCACTGGCACCGGCGATCAGTGATCTAAATGAACTAAACTTTTGTACTATTCACTTTCCTGAGCGAGATGGAAAGATGGAAATCACAAAAATGAACTAAAAATCCCAAGTCTAATTTAAGCATTTTATCAATAAAAATAAGAAGCAAGTATGAGCCGATACATCCACGTTGAAGTTGACTGCTCACGTTGACGTCATGTCATGTTGTCAAAACCGCCGTAAAACTCGGCATTAAAATCGCGGGTAGACGTCAAAATCGACCATTTTCAGACGATGATTTCGGGTATAAAAAAAGGTTTTTACCTTATGATTTGTACATGGAAAAATACAGGGTGTCCATTTATAAACTGACACATTTTAACTGCTTGTAAGTCAAGAACGAAAAATGACATCAATGTGCGGTTTTCACAGAACTTCATCAATATTTTTAAAGTTTTTTTGACAGTGTTGCCAAGTTTCAAAATTTACCAGAAATAGGAGGAAAAAAAATTGATGACTTTCAAAGGCCGATTTCTCAAAAATTTTTAATGTAACACCCTGTAGTTTTTAATTTCTCATGAAAGCCTGTTAAGTCCCCTTTCCGAAAATGTATAAATTGTCTTAAATTCATTATTTTTTTTTATAGAGCCAATTTTAGTAAATGACACCTTTTTGAAAATTGTCCTAGAATACATATTCGGTGATTGATGAACATTTTCTGGTAATTGCCTATGTATGGCTTTAGCATGATCATAATTAAATAATTTGCGCTATTGCCATGTCTATAAAAAGTATTTATTCTATGTATTAAATTACAACAATTTTAACAACAAACATTTGAAGAAATTAATTTTAATTTATAACTAATAAATTAGCTGATGAATATGACCCCCATTTTGCTACATTAACACAAATTAATGTAGACAGAGAAATAAGTTGCCGAAGGCGTTTTGTAGCATTCGCGATGTAATTTGGTTGAAAACGTTTACTATGTTGTTGCGCAGTTCATCCGCGCAAATTTCTTAGTGTTGGATTGTAGCAACGGTCTTTTACATATCCCCATATACAAAAATCTGTAATGGTTAGATCGGGAGAATAAGGTGCCCACTCGATTGGACTTGCTCGCCCTATCCATCTCTTTCCAAAAGTAATATCTAAGGAATCCCTTGTGACCCTGGAGAAGTGTGGTGGTGCACCGTCTTGCTCGAAGTAGACTGGACTCGGAAGTTATGCTTATTTATTCGACTACTGATGTGAAATGTTGCCTCATCAGACATTATTAAATTGGTATCCGGCTCATTTCTAAAAAGATCTAGTAGTGTTTCGCACTTTAAATATCTTTTTTCAAGGGTGCGATTTTCTATTTTTTGGAAAGTTTGAATTTTGTAGGGTATAAACTTAACTAACTAACTTAGTTATTTTTAGAATTTTATGTACTTTACTTTGTGACAGATTTGTCGTTTGAGCTATCTTCCTAATAGATATTTGGTTATTGTTTAAGGACAACACATCTTTTACCAGAAAAATATCATCCAACAGATTATCTTGTGCATTTAGGTTTGTTCTAACTTTTCTTTTAACTGTTCCCTCCTGGGAAAATTGGCGTACCTAATGAAGTATAGAATTGCGTGAAGGTGGAGCCCTTTCAAAAATCAGCCTAAATCTTCTTCTCGTCTGCGTAACTGATTTGCATTCACTAAATAATAACACTCAACGTGCCTTTTCCCGGGTGGTAAACATATTTAAACCTTTCAAAATCTTTAAAAAATGCAAAAATACATATAGAAATCAAATTATTGGGGATGCCCAATGGATGACGTTAAAAAGATTTGACAGTAGTTGAAGCTCACAAAACAAATTGTGCAACTCACAGCCTCCTTGACAAGCTTCAATTGTTATTGTTGTCACTTGATACCGAGAATGGTATTTAATAGGTATTTATTGTAGGAAAATTTTCAAAATGGTGTCACTTACTAAAATTGGCTCTGTAAAAAAAAATGAATTTCAGACAATTTATACATTTTCGGAAAGGGGATTTAACAGGCTTTCATGAGAAATTAAAAAGTACAGGGTGTTACATTAAAAAATTTTGAGAAATCGGCCTTTGAAAATCATCAATTTTTTTCCTCCTATTTCAGGTAAATTTTGAAACTTGGCAACACTGTCAAAAAAAACTTTAAAAATATTGATGAAGTTCTATGAAAACCGCACATTGTTGTCATTTTTCGTTCTCGACTTATAAGCTGTTAAAATGTGTCAGTTTATAAATGGACACCCTGTAGTATAAAGCCTTAGGATCAGTAACATCAATTCTGAACCGATTCCAATCGGTTTTAGTAGTTAAATTTTAATTATAAAAAGGGTCTTATTTTCGAAAGGAAACGGGCGAAAAGCGCAAGTTTCATTGCCTGGGTGACGCGCACTTGTTGGGTCCTAGACCACATTAGTTTTTATACCCTGATCATCGGGCCTGGTGGGGTACCAATATTCAGCTGACCCATATTTTGGGACCTTTCATGGAAAATTGCATTTTCTTGGAAAATGGTGATATTCGAAACAAAACGGTATTTAGTGGATTATAGCCAGATAAATTCCGCGTGTTTGAGGGCAAAAATGGTATTCGTAGGTGGCATAGCCATTCCGGTATTAGGCGTCAAAGTCAAAAAATAGTGTATATCAAAAACTGCTCTACGTAGATGATTGTAGAGTGTATCAAAAAATTGGTTTTAAAAGGTTCTTTAAATGCTCCAATTGAATGAGCCTCCACTAAAAAGTTATTAATATTTGAAAAAAAAAAAGTGTGAAAAAGGGTATTTTCAACTGAGCGCTGCTCACCCTGTATAAACGATGGCGTTAAACTTAATACACCGTTTTATTCGGAAAGAACGCAGGTTTATTAATTCTAAATAATTTTTTTTTTAAATTTTGCACCATAAAAATTTCACAGAGAAAAAACTAAAAAAAGTCAATGTTTTAAGGTTTTTTTGATTTTTCTCCTAAACAAAAAATTTTTTCAAAAAAAGTCCTAAATAAAAATTGTAGCTCTCGATAAGGCGCACACATCTTCTGTAAGTCACTATTTCCGGAAAGATACCGTTAAACTGTCAGAAGGGCTTGAATATCGCAAATGTCTGAAACTTTGAGCGTTAAAAAAAATACTTCCCGTGTGCTGAGAATAACCAAAAACTATACAGATAAGGTCCTCATTAACTCTAATCGATGTGTTAAATTTCATAATATTCAAGAAGTTGCGAGGGTCCGTTACAGTAGCCCTCCCCCCAGTTGTTCAAGAGCATTATTTTTTTAGCACCCTATAGCTCTCACCTAGCACTACCTAGCACCCAACTTACAGAGCTAGCACCACACCCCCCAGCGAATTATAGAATATTTTTACCGGGGGGGGCTAATGTAACGCGAGTACATTAGCTAATGTAACGCGAGCCCCCCCCGTTTGTGGTATTTCCCCAAAATTGTAGCACCCGATAGCTCTTACCTAGCACTACCTAGCACCCAACTTGCAGAGCTAGCACCGCACCCCCCAGCGAATTATAGCATATTTTTACCGGAAGTGGCAAATGTAACGCGAGCCCCCCCCGTTTGTGGTATTTCCCCAACATTTTAGCACCCGATAGCCTAGCTGAGGGCTACCTAGCACCCAACTTAGAAAGCTAGCACCTCCTCCCCTAGTGAATTACAGAATGTTAATATTCAGATTAACATTCCTGAAACTAATTTAATTAATATTTTATTTGAATAACTCTTTCCTCCCTTTCCGGTTAATTTATTTTAATAAAAAACCCAGTTGTTTTCTTAATATAAACTGGTGGAGACATCTGTTTAACTGTTTTAAAAAATATTTTAAGGTTACTGTGGGTACCGCTATCTAGTACCCATTCGGTTATATGATATAATATATAGATTTCTTTGTAACGTTCTTTCTTAATTATGAAAACTAGATATAGATGACTCCGTTGATCAAATTAGTTTGAATGGCGGTTATCATAGTTTTTAAATCGTTTTGTCTATTGTGTGGTAACGGTGCTTTTTAGATGTTATTGTTTTAAACCTAAGTATATTATTTGATATCTTATGATAAGATTTATTCGTTTAATTTTACCTGTACCGTTCTATATGTGCTTTTGTTTTGACAAATCTCGTTTTTAACAATGTTGGTACGCTTTAAAATTCGCTTTTATTCAGTATTTACCAATTTTTGATAAGCGTAGTATCTATGTAGATTTTGTCTTTTACTTTTAGTCCTCGACCTGATGATGCGATGATATTGTAATCGCGAAACCGGTCGTCATAATAAAAGGAATTTCTGGTGAAATAAGACCTTTATTTTCTACTATATTTGCTTAACTTAAAATACCTATAAAATACACCCCAGAACATGGACACCATTCTCCAAACTATGAATTACAGAATATTTGAACATTTTTAGCAGGAGGGGGGAGAGGGTTCGGGTAGGGTTAATTGGCTATATCGATCGACGCTGTTCGTCTTGAGATACGATTGAGACGTGTATGTTTTATTTTGTGTATTTATTGTAGAAGATAAATTCAACTGAGAAGAAGCCACGCGCGTCATATAAAAAAGAAAAGTGTAGGGTAAGGTATCCTAATTTGGACCACTTTTCAAACATCTATTGTATTACACATGTTAATAAATATTTCAAAATTTTATTATAAAAATCATTTACTAAGTACTGTTTATATTCCAAAAATTCACAAATAATAGATACATGGTACTTTATAATATTTAATTTTTCAAATGAAAAAAATATAAACAAAAGTCCAATTTGGGATACCGGTATCCTTAATTGGACCATTAGCGCCCTCAATTGGACCGATGTTAAAACCTATATTTAAACATGAGGAACGCGAAAAAAGATATATATTAGCATAACATAAACTAATATTCAACGTTTTTTAACTGATAAACTTAACCTAAATGTAAAAAATCTTTATTATTATGTAATATTAAAAATCATAATCTTAAGTTTTACAGTTTGAACAATAAAATATCTTAGTTTTTAGCGATACATTGACACATTTTGCATGAAACCAAATTTTACATTTAAGACACTGGATCATTTCTTCGACTGATTCAGACTCGCATATTTCACAATACCAGCTGTCCGATTTAGCTCCACCTAATTTTGCTACCTTTTTTTTATCATTAATTTTTGAAAATTTTAAAGTAGTTTTAACCGATTTTGCTTTAGATGTCTTAGCTCTTGCTTCAAGTTCGTTTTTGTACGGGGAACTAGTCAATTCAACTGCGTCCTGGGTGCGGCAAACTTTTGATGATTTTGATTTTTTTATAGGTAACGGCGAAATATCCTGGACTGAAATATTTAGGGAAGTTGATGCTGCTCTCTTCGTTCGTAATACTTGCGACCTAACGACTTGCGCCAATGGAATATTATCTTATTCAGAAGAGGATGCCTCCTGTTGGGATTCATGGTTAGAGTTTGATGCACTGTCAAACATCATTGAAGCTGCAAAATCAGATTCTTTAAAAACATTTTCATCTATGGGCCAAATGCCACTAGCACGAAAAGCGTTCTGTGCGTTTTTCACTGTTGCAGCGAGCCCATAAGCCTCTCAATTATCCCGGAAACCTGAAACATTGATACAGTTCAACCCACGTTATTTCGCAACCATTTTTGAATGCATTGTCCATAAACATTTTGAAAGGGTCTGAAGAATCCAATATCCAACGGTTGGAGTCTGTGTGTTGTATGACTTGGTAACTGCAACAATCTAATTCCATTATCCCTGGCAATTTGTAGAGCTTTTAGGTTTTTGCTGTGGGTGCTGTGGCCGTCCAACAATAACAAAACAGGGGCCTCAGGGCTTGGCTTAACTGTTTCAATGAAATGTTTAAGCCATGTCACAAAAAGATCGCTACTGATATATCCAGTATCGCTAATAGTGACAATGCTGCCAGGCGGAGCACCTAATGAAAGTTCCTCTTGAAAACGTTTCTTCTTAAAAATTATCATGGGTGGTACAAACTGCCCTGCTGCACTTGCACAACAAACCACAGTAGTATTTGCCCCCCTCTCTCCACTAGAAATGCTCCCAATTTGATGTTTTCCCTTCTTGGCTAATATTTTCTGACATTGCCGTTGTACGGTTGAGCAGCCTGTCTCGTCGACGTTGAATATGCGTGTGGCGGTCAATTTATCCTCTTCACAGATTTTTTTAAAAAGTTCTTAGAATTTATTAACTCGTACTTTGCTAAATCCTGCAGCCCTTGCCATTGATGTTTTCTCCGGCTGCCGTAACGATATTTCTTTATGTCTTGACATGAAACCATAATACCACTTTTTGCCTGCCATACGTTTATCTGTGTTGAAATTGTGTTTCAAATTGTTTCTTGTTGCCAATTCAAATGCCAGTTTGCGGACGTCTCGTATGCCCATCCCGAACATTCGCTCTTCGAAAATCAAAATACGCCTAGCCAATTCTGCTTCAACTTCTTCATTAAATACACTAAACCTGCCCATTTTTTTAATTGAATTATTTGCCCGTTTGTTTTTCTCTTCGAGGTGTCTTTTTAGTGTAGCTTTAGGTACTTTAAACAACCTTGCACATTCATTAAGCCCATAAGAACCATTACGAAAAGCGGAAATAGCACTGCTTAAATCTTCTGTGCTCCACTTGCCGTATTTACCACGTGATGACATTCTGAAAAAAATATTAAGAACTAAGTAAATGGAAGTGGTTGCCTAAATTGGACCGGTCCAATTTACAAGTCAATTGCTGTCCAATTTAGGAACCTCGTTCTCAAAACTAAACAATAACAAATTTCACCCACAACGGATTTTACCAATTTGGAGGTTAGGTCACTAAAATAACCCCTAAACTATGGCCTCTTTAATGAATCTTGAGAAATAATGATATTATAAATGTTGTGATTACTTACTTGAACGGTAAGTACTAGTATATTTGTATCGGAAGTTAAAAAATCACGAAAACACTAATATTTCCTCAACCGTTGTTTACAGACGCACACGTGTTGAACAGTTTTCGAGGTGTAGTTTTAGTTGGCATTGACAGATGGCGCCACTTGTTGTCGGTTTGCTCAAATCTTCAAAGGTCCAATTTAGGAGCCGGTCCAATATAGGCAACCCTACCCTATATTTCTTGAGATGCAAAAAGCGATTGGGTGGTGTAAAAGCGAGATGGGGAATCAACGAGCTCGTTGCCGCTGATGACGCGGTGGCTTATTCTCAGTTGAATTTAAATCAACAGATGTTTTTTTAAATTTTGCCTTCCTTATTTGATTTATAACCTAAATACTTTTTTGACAATATTGTTTTTCTTACTCGATGACCTTGGTTAATTTATTATTTTACAAATTATGTACAGGATGGCCCAAATTCTAATTAATAATAATTTGATGCTTAACAAAATGACGTTAAGAAATTAAAAAAACCATATATTAGCTTTTTAATTGGCAGATATAGGCAGGTCTATCAAAAACGAATATCTGTTAAAAATATAACCTTGCAAACAAAACTACCTATATTATTGTTCAGAATTTTCACTTTAAAGAAAATTTAATTAAAATAGTGTCCTCTGAAAAAATCAAGAAAAAAATCAATCTAGAATCAAAAATATAATTAACAGTATAATTTGTTGATTATTAAGTATATACGTTGGTATTTAAGCCGCCAATTTGCTAATTTTTATTAATTCTTATAAATTATTGCTTAATTTTATTATATTTATCTTTTTCAATCTTATCATTCTCATCATCTCTCAATCTCAATCCTTAATTTGAACTAACCAATAGTCAGTTAAAGCGATATGTATGACAACTTACTTTGTAGGGACAGAGAAATACGATATACGGAATACACGAAACCCGCAACACGCCGAAGCCCTGTGATCGGTCTCCCTAAATGTCAGTCAAGACGCTGGGATTCCCAGTGCTCCTCTGATTTGCTTTAGGCTTTCTTTATTTACATTTACACTCATTAACTGAAAAAGTGAAGTTGTACTTAGTACATACCTACGTAATTTTTGTTGTGTTTAGTTGAGTATTGGTTGAGTTGGTCATTTTGCTTTTGATTCTGTTTATCTAAGAGGTAAGTGTATTAATACCAAACTAGCTGGTATCCGCTAATAGGACAAACATGTGAAGTAGTCAAAGGCAGTAAGACTGGGCCAAGAAAATTGAATATTTTTTTTTGTAATGAAAAGCATTGCGAATGTTATTCGTCATTAAGAATGACGAAAAAAATATCACTATGTTATGATTATTTACGATTTTTTTGTCCCTAATCTTATTTTTTCGTGAAAACTGCCAAACCATTGTGGTAAATTTTATATCTGTTCTAATTTTTGTAGGAAATTTAATTGCCTCCAAAAAACGTTTCACTAAAAATTTAGAGCCATGTTTACTATTCCCTTTATAAATTTGTATTGTTCTTTTTTACGTATGTATTGACTTGTTGGGGTAATTAAAAAATTCGAAAATAAAATAGTCAAATCAAAAAACATATAGTGTTAAAAACACTTATGTACATGTTATGGTGCTTGTGCTTACTTGGTTATTTTATAAACTAACCAATAATATTAGCTATTTGTTCGAATTATTAACTCAATTATTATTTTATCGGTGTAATTTAAAGAGACCAGAAGAAATTCAGGCTAAGCAATCGAAAGGTCCGCGGCGAGACTCAGTTTATTTTTCTTTCTTTATGAATGATAGTTATGTATTATCTAAGAACTATTGTGTAGGCAAAAGGATACCGCGGTCGATTTTGTCACGTAGAACCATTTTGTGTGTTTGTTTTAATATTTTATACATAGATTAGACTTTAAGGCTAAACGGAGCGCTGGGTTCTTTTTAATTAAATAACGTAAAATCGGCCAGGTTTTTTTATTTAACTCACCTAACGCAATACTACAAGTGGCGCACAAGTGGTTGCGTAAAAGTGCGTGTTTCGCGCAAAACACTATTTTTGTGGAAAGTTGATATTACTAGTACATTTAAGTAGGTACATATTCTATAATAATCATATTAAATATTTAATTAAACTACATTGATTAACACTATTATTAATTTTTTTTTAACACCTTTAAAAAAATTGTTTAAAAGTGTATGAAGGGTGAGTTGGACAATAATAAATTGGGGTTGTTTTAATTTAAAAATATTTTAAAAAAATTCATCAGCATTTAATCAATTCTATATTTTCTACTAAAACTAAAATAGCTAGGAATATTGGTTAGTTTATAAACTACCCAAAAAAAATGTTGGTTAGTTTATAAATTAACCAAGTAAATACTTATATTATAATATAATACTAACCATAACATATACATATATTTTTAATGAGACCTTTTTTGTGGGGATTCTAATTTTCTAATAACGTCAGTTGAGCCAGTTGAGTGTCATAACCATTTTATACAGTATTTTTTTGTATTGTAAGCATAATATATTATCACAGATTAGGTATTTAATAATAAGTAAAACAATACAGAGCGTCAACGAATCTATTAGACTAGTCAACTTCTATAGAATATTAGGATTATCAAAATGAGATTTGATATATAAAGGAAGGGCCGATTTAAAATAAGAAAGTTAAAATAGTTCCCGGATAAACCGGAAGTTTTGGTATAAATCACCGCACAGAACTATTTTTTGGCAAGATTGATGTCTTTATTTAATTAAACAATTAAAAATTTAACTATTTTATTTACTGTTAATTTTCCCTTAATTGCGTAATTTTCAAGAAAAAAAATTAAAAGTGTTCGATTGCGCGCCTTTTAGCTATAAGACAAAACTTGACAAGAGCGTCATATTTTTGAAATTTATTTTTACTACGGTAAAAATATAAAAAAAGGCTAACAAAACTTTTTAAAAAAATGCGTACTGTATGATTTACAGTTTTCAAAGTTTTAATAACTTCAAGCAAACTAGAATCACTCTGGAAATTATAATGGGCGGATTTAATTCAAAACCGCGGTATACCTGGTACTGATACGGTATACCTGGAAAAAACAAACATTTTCTCCAAGTATACCGTAGGTAACATTTTGGAAATTTTAACGCATATTTTACATTTTGTCTGATAGCTGAGGAGCGTGTGTAATCGAACAATTAATCTTTTTCCTAGAAAACTACGCAATGAACGAAAAAATGCCAAAACAATATATTTTATGAAACTTTAACGTATTGTACCTCGGAAAAAAAGCATTTGAAACTATGTTTATTTGCATTTTTTCTTCGTTTGCATATAAGTAACTTCAGTCCGGACAATGGCGTATATATAGTTTTTGAAACACTCTGTATAATTAGTTACATTAATTTGCCTAATAGGATTCGTTGGCACCCAATATAATGCAGTACCTACTCAAAAAACAATATCTTTTTACATTACAGAAATGGTGCGAAAAAGGCAAGAATCTGAAATTAAAATAATAAAAGACACAATATTAACTTTCAATCGTGACTTATTTTATTCTGTAGAAAATCAGAAATTTGCTCCAAAAAGCTCTAATGCATGGATTGAATTATCTCTAGAAATCGGTAAAAATGGCTGTAGCATTAGCGCTTTAGGAATATACACTGCATTAATAAAAAATTATTACAATTTATGGAATTTTCTTGGAATTGAAGAAAATGAAAATGACTATTTATCCACCGCTGACATTTCTAGTGTGAGCTCGAACAGCAATTCGATTTGGACAGATGCCGAGGACCAGACCGGTCAATTTCAGTTTTCCTGCAATTTCACAACAGAAGAACTCAAAAATTTAGAAGATCAAACAGAATACAAACGAAGAGATATTTCAAAATTAAAATCAAAACACAAAAGTAATACAAGAATGTATTCCACTTTCAAAAAACATGAATGGTCTCATATTTTTTATCGCAGAAATAATAAAACAGTACCTGAAATAAATTGCTCATTCTCTTTAGATGTTATAGTGTCCCTATTTAAATTAAGGAATGAACAATTTTGTTCCGGAGCAATT
Organism: Anthonomus grandis grandis; assembly: GCF_022605725.1. NCBI lineage: Eukaryota > Metazoa > Arthropoda > Insecta > Coleoptera > Curculionidae > Anthonomus > Anthonomus grandis. The sequence continues at coordinate 4,092,120 of NC_065563.1, forward strand.
AAAAATATTGGCTATTCACCGTTTTTCGTTTACTACTAGAATAGTTCACAAATCTATGTGTTTCGGGAGTTTGCTAAAAACCATTACTGCAAAATTCAAATTGATGCAACTGGAGGTATTGTGAAGATAATTAAATACCCAAACGGTGTAAAATCTAAGTACATATTTCTTTATAACATTGTAGTTAGGGATCCAACCATACAGAAGCAGTATTGTGTGGGATCTATGTTAAGTGAAAGCCATAATAACATTTCTATTACCACTTGGCTCAATTTTTGGATTAAAGATGCTCAGTGCTTACCGTCTGAAGTTGTAACCGATATGTCACTTGCTCTGATTTACTCATGCATTAAAACATTTACCCAATTTAAAGACTTTAACTCATATGTTAACGCCTGTTTTTATGTATTAATAAAAAAATCTGACAACAATCCAAATTGCTACATAAGAAGTGACGTTGCTCATATAGTAAAATCATTTTGAACGAAAACAAGTTTAAAAAATCAGCACCGTCTCACTAGAAAATTTTATTTAAAGGCTATAGGACAAGCTATACAATGTGAGACAATAGAATCATTAAAAGACGTTCTTGAAGCTATTTTTGTGGTAGCATATTCAGATACAGAAGGTGTAAACATAGCAGGACAACCAACGACCTGTCAACTAAAAAAAAATTGGTTAAAGAGGCGAATAGCTAGCGGAACAATAGAATCCTCGATCGATACTGTTATAGAAAGCGAAATCGAAAATCTAAATACAGAAATAGGAGAAATGTTATTTGAAAATGAAGACGCAATTGATAATTGCTTTAGGCAATGGGTAACAAATATTGCAAAATGGGCTCGACAAGTAACAATGAATGTACACGAAGAGGGGGATAGAGGCAACCAGCAAGTTTTACCTGCTTTTGTGCATGATGTTATTTCAATGGCTGCAAGTATTCCCCTTTGGACATCAATAATGAAAACAAATTTTCCTTTTGCTCCAAGAATAGCTTCATCGGCCTGTGTTGAGAGCTATTTTAATCATTTGAAACGGATTTTTGCGGACAAGAAACTACCGATGCGGGCAGATGATTTTGTTACAGTTCACCTGAAAAATATTGATGGTGAAATGAAGTTAATATCAGCAGCTTCTGACGAGTATCAACGCTCGAAACAAGAATTAGTTGTAGATGATCTCCAAGCGAAAACAACCATACATCAAGTTCGAGATGAAGATAAAAAAGTAAGTAAAAGTTAATTTTTTTCAAGTACTTAATTAGTATCTACTTACCAAGTTCAAAAGACCACGTTTATTACAGGTAAATAAGACCAACGACTGTGAAGGTATTATAGAAGCTCTTGAGTTTTATAAATTATGTCATCCGAAGCGTTTCCTATTTACGCACGACCAGTGATCACTTATACATATGACAAGATAGAGTAATAAACACACTCGTAAATACACGCCGTATACCTACGTACTAAAATTTTGGAAAATTTAAACCTACATTTATTTCTACAAACGCAATAAATGTTTATTTATAGGTTTTTTAGTTTAACATTTTCGACTTCATATATTTGACACTATCGATAACAAGATAATAAAAATCTACAAAATGATTAGGTTTTAAATCTTATGTTGCTTATTATCAGAAATATTTTATACAACCAATAAAATTTTTAGGTAATTGCAATTGGGGATGCTACGGATACAGAGGTAGTTAGCAAAACCACGAGCTTTAAGCAAAGTACAAATACAGGTAACTAAAATTTATATCACGAGTCACATCCCTAGAATAGTCATTATAGCTGACTATGTAAATTGTCTCTATATATACAATCGTCGTTAGGTTAAGTTTAGCATTAGTTCCGTGTCAAAGCTCGCTGTTCGGGATTATTGTTCACCATACGTTTGTACTCCTAGTTAACCTTATTTTAATAAATGTTTTTTAAAAGAAGCTCCGTCGATCTTGTTATTTAACTGGCGCTGCGAACAGGATAGCGCAATTTCGTCCTTTATCGGAAGTTCCGTTGTGCGAAAGTGAATTTTAATTCTTCATGCGCTACCAAAAACATTGAACTGCAAAGGTGTTTCAACATTTTTAGTGGAAAATAGACAGAATTTTTTTTCTCCAACTAAATATAGAGATTGCAGTTCTGCGGACATTGGTAAAACATAACCGTAGCTGTGTGTTAAACCATATCCTATCTAGACCAGTTCGACGTTATCCAGGCATAAGATTGGTACCATTTGAGGAAAATTGTTGCAGTATAGACTCTGTGGATCAAACCATGTCACCACTGTAAGTAATTGCCAAATTGCCATTTAATGTCTGACGCTTCTGCTCGATTGAGAAAAATTTTGTTAAAAAATAGGGTTGCTTTAGGGTTAAATTTTATTAATTCTGATAGTGATTCAGATAGCTCAGAAAACTCAGACGTAGAAGAAATTAATTTAGATAGTACTTTAACACCTGTGACACAGGAAACTTCTGAAGTTCAAGAAGAACTTATTTCATTATTAAACAAATTAAATTTAAATAATAATACAATGGAAAATATTAGATTTTTCACTTCTCTTTTACCGATGTTCTCAGGAAACCAGGAACATCTAGAAAGCTTTATTAGAGCTATAGATGAATTTTACGATTTGTATTACATTACCGCAACTTCTGACGATCAAAGAAAAGTTGTATTAGCTGCGATTAGGTCAAAGTTAGTTGATAGTGCACAAAGTTTCTTATTGTCACGCCCAGATTTAAATGACTGGCCTTCAATCAAAACAGAATTAAGAAAAAAGTTTGGTGATCCCGTGACATATTTGATTTTATTACAGCAATTACAGTATATTAAAAGAAATAAAGGTGAAATGATTTTAGAGTTTGTTGAAAGATTAAAATGTTTTATGCAAAGAATTATCTGCAAAATAAATGCCGAAGTTGAACATGAAGCTTCAAAACTATTACTTTTAAGTCAAGCCGAAACGACATCAGTTTTAATTCTTACAGCAAACTCACCACAAACACTAAAAACGATGTTAATGCTTAAACAACCTCAAACCTTAAATGATGCTTATGCTCATGTTGTAAATTTTAATATTATAGAGTCACAAATAAGCTTTACTAACCATCATTCTAACCTCCCAAATCCGAATTACAATCCCACTCATAGAAATACAAATGCAGGCCCACATAACCAACATTTCAGCGTAAATCATCAAGCCCGTGCCCCAGTCTCACCCCGTGCTCCACAACCTTTCCCTAGCCAACCAGTTTTTGTACAACCACGACCTATCCCAAGACGTTATCCTACCAATGCTGAAGTCTTTGGCAATCAATCCAAGCCAATCAACCTTCCCTATAAACCCCCGCAACAAGACGCTCCAATCCCAATGTCAATCTCGACAGCTGGGCCCTCCCGTATCTACCAACAAAGACCACAATCAGCCAGAAACACCAATTTTTTCCAACGTACTGGACCAAAAAACTTTATCTCTGAGGAATTATCCAACATCGAGACCTACGAACAGCCCACACCCTATTTCTATTCCGAAGATGGGAATACACAGAACCAACTGGAACAATGTGATTTTTATTCTGACAAAAATTACGAATCTTTCCAGGAAGAGGAAAACCTTGATAATCAAGAAAATTTTCAATACCCAGCCTCGAATCAAGAGTCAACTTAAATAACTTAGCCCAGCAAATCGAATTACCTTATTTTTATTTACCTCAAAAACAAATGACTGTCCTAATAGATTCAGGCGCCTCCGATTCCATAATATCTCCAAAGGTGGCACAGCAATTCCCAAACAATTTTTTTTATGAGCCCTTTAAAGTAACATCATGTAAAAATACGTACAAGGAGAACAAAAATTTAGACATCCCACTTTTATCAGAGCTAGGTATTCAAAAATCTTTTAAAATGAGAGTCTTAAACTGGCACAATGATTTTGATGCCCTTATTGGGACAAAAGATCTGAGAGAACTCAATGCCCTGATAGATTACAAAAATAAAACTCTTACCCTCAAGAACATCAAAATTCCATTCTCCTTAGCCTACAATAAACCTTTATATAGACCAATTACAAATATTAATAATCAACATCTAGTCATTCCAGTCAATTATGAAAAAGGAACAGCTATCTTGCCGTCATTTAATATAAATGAGCATGTGATCCCCGACTGTCTTATAAATGTCGAAAATGGACTATGTAAAATCCCAAACCCGAATCCCAATGTTCATGTTAATTTTCACCAACGCCTAAAAGTAATTCCTCAAGACCAATTTGATTTAATCAACCCACCTAAAACTACTCCAGAAAAATTTAATCCTAAAGACCATCTTCACCTTGACCATCTAACATCATTAGAAATTTCGCAAATCCTTCCACTTTGCCATGAATACAAGGACATATTCTATCACGAGGACTGTGACCTTACATGTACCACCAAAACGAAACATGTGATTCGAACAAAGTCTGATCGACCCATATATGTAAAGTCATACAGACATCCCCCTAGCATGAACAAGGAAATTCAAGCTCAAATTCAAAAACTCCTTGACAATAAAATAATCCAACCTTCAATATCTCCATATTCCGCCCCAGTGTGGATAGTTCCCAAAAAAGCAGATGCTTCGGGTGCGAAAAAATTCAGAATGGTACTCGATTTTCGCCGACTCAACGACGTCACCTGCGAAGAAAAATACCCTCTTCCCAGAATCGAAGAAATCCTTGATAGCCTAGGAAAATGCGCTTACTTTTCCACTATAGATTTAGCTCAGGGGTTTCATCAAATTGGAATGGACCCTTCTTCTATTGAAAAAACTGCCTTCACGGTAAACAACGGCCATTATGAATATTTACGCATGCCATTCGGTCTTAAAAATGCGCCGGCCACATTTCAAAGAATGATGGATGAAGTTCTACGTGACTATCTTTACAAATTCTGCTTTGTTTACATGGATGACATCGTAATATTTTCAAAATCCCTAACTCAACATATCGACCACATTCGAAAGATTTTTAAGAGACTCAGAGAAGTTAACTTAAAAATACAGCTTGATAAATCCCAGTTTTTGTCAAAAGAAGTCTCCTTTTTAGGCCACATAATCACTGCCGAGGGAATAAAACCCAATCCATCAAAAATTGAAGCAATTCAAAAATATCCCATGCCAAAAACTCAAAAAGAAATTAAACCTTTTATGGGACTAGTCGGATATTATCGGAGATTCATCAAAAATTTTGCTAAAGTAACATTTCCAATCACGAAATGTCTTAGAAAGGGTAGCGAAAAATGCATTGGAAATCAAGAATATATTGAAGCATTCTTAAAAAGCAAGGAACTCATTACTAATTCCCCAGTTCTTCAATACCCAAATTACAATAAACCTTTTAAATTAACGACCGACGCTTCAAATATCGCCATTGGTAGCGTTTTATCTCAAAACGACCACCCAATTGCATTTTTTTCTCGTACATTGAACTCCGCAGAGCGCAATTACTCCACCATAGAACGCGAACTCCTCGCTATTGTGAATTCAGTAAAACATTTTCGCTGCTATTTATACGGAGTAAAATTCACCATTGAAACAGACCATAACCCCCTTGTTTGGCTTTCTAAAATAAAAGAGCCAAATGGCCGCCTTATCCGCTGGAGACTCCAACTTGAGGAGTACAACTTCGAAATTAAGTACAAAAAAGGCAAAGAAAATGTAGTTGCCGACGCCTTATCCCGGATTGAACTTAACACCCATGAGATAACCGACAAGGACAATGACATACGGTCCAATGCCCCTAATGCTGACGAGACAGTTGCAAACTTAGCAGATTTCGATCTAGCAGATTTTGTCCTTAATGAAAGATATAATGACCTCATTGAAAAGCAAATAATTAGTCCTAATAACAATTTCCCGCCCAAATCCCCAACCCCTGCTATTGCAGAGGAAATTGATAATGATTGTGATATCACCGTCCATTCAAACAACGATACTCACGGAAAATTCCTACCAATATCAGAGCTACCTCTAAATTATGCCAGCAATCGTGTCGTAATAAACTATGGAGATACCTTCAAACACACCCTTACTAGACCGTTCAACAAGAGACACCACTACATATTAATTGAAAAGCAAAATAGACAAGAGCATATCCTAAAAATTTTTAAAGAAATTATTAAACCAGACGTGACGACAACGATTTTTATAGCTAACGAAGAACTAAGAGTAGAGTTTCAACGACTTGTCTCTATAACCCTTAACCCATCAGCAAAACTAATTCTGTCAAACACTTACTTAACAGACGTCATAAATCCAGAACAACAACAGGAAATAGTTTCAAACTACCACAGAAAAAATCACAATGGCATCAACGAAACCTATAATAACTTAAAACAAAAATATTACTGGCCAAAATTAAGGGACTGTATTACCAACTACATAAATAGGTGTGAGATTTGTCTCCAAAATAAATATGAGCGGCATCCCTACAGGATTGCTTATGAAGGACCACTCCTTGCTGAAAAACCCTTCAAAACAATCTACCTGGATATTTTTCAGTTTTCAAACTGCCAATTTCTTACCATCATTGATTCATTTTCCAAATATGCACAGGCCTATTATATAACTGATAAAAATGCAGTCACAATTCTCAGCAAATTAAGACACTATTTTTCACATCATAACACTCCACAAAAAATAGTTGCAGACCGCGGCAAGGAATTTCAAAATAACATTTTTGGAGAATTCTGCCAACTCTTCGGTATTGAAACCCACTACACAACACCCTCAAATTCTTCTTCCAATAGCCCCGTTGAAAGATTACATTCAACTCTCTTAGAAAAACTTAGAATACTAAAAATGGAAAATCCAGACGAAACTCCCCAAAACATTATGATTTCAGCTATACTAATCTACAACCAAAGTATACATTCCACAACTGGCTATTCTCCCTTTTCAATTCTATATGGCCCCTACATAAATGAACCAAGCTTTAATAATGATTTAACACTTTTTGAGCAGTACAACGAAAAACGCAAAAAAGAATTATTGCCCTTTTATGAACATATTTATAAACATGCACATGACAAACAAAAGCACAATACACAAAAACAAAACAAAAATATAGATAACCCCCCTAACATAAAAATAGACCAAATAGTGTATAAAAGAAATCCTCTTAGAAATAAAATACATCCACCCTATATTAAAAAAAAGTTACAGCTATCGGCAAAAATAAAATAACGGGAATTTCTAAGAAAAACCCAATAAATACCCACATAAGGAAGCTAAAGAGACTTAGGAAAACTCCCAATTCTTTTCAGACTCCCGATCCTGATCCTTCAAATAGTAACGAGCCCATACCAGGCCCTTCAGGTCTACAATCTACCCAATAACGAATATTACATTGAAGAAGTGGCTTCATCCCTTATTGTTAATAATTACCATACTACATATATACCATTTAACATATCTAGTATTAAGTACACCTTATCCCATTTTCTTAGTAATGTATTAATCTTAGAACATATGGTGAATAATCAAAATAATAATTTCACGAAAACACAATTTTTCCATTTATACAAAGTTTTAAATAACACTTTTGATAATTATGCTAAATTTAATGTGTATAAAAGTGACCGTGCGAAGCGAGGATTAATGAACCTCCTTGGTACTGGTATCAAATTCGTCACAGGAAACCTTGACAATGACGATTTGCAAACTATTACGGAGAATGTAGAAATTTTGAAGCATAATCAACTTAACGCCATGCAAAAAATCAATGACCTGAGTTCATTTGCAGGAAACGTCATGAATAAATTCCAAGAAAATATAAGAACTATCAATGAAAATTCAAAAACAATACAAAGCGAACTATCAAAAATTAATAATGAAATAAATCTAATATTGTCCATTCAAGATCAATATATCCAAATAACATCGTTAAATAATTTTTTAGAAAAATTGTCAAGAATTTTTTCTTTTGCACATTTGAAAACACTTGATTTAGAGATTTTAACAGTAAATGAAATAAAGGAAATCTGGGAATTTTTAAGTTTACACTATCCTGAAAATGCCCTATGGTCCATTGAACATCTCTCGGAATTAACACTTATTTGTAAAACTGGATTATTAATATTCGACGAAATGGCAATTTTAGCAATTAAAATCCCAATTTTTGAGAAAAATGCATGTAATCTAAATTTTGTATATCCGATCCCAAATAATCAATCAAAAATGTTATTTAGTCCTAGTAAATATTATTGTAATGACCTTTGGTACCAAAACTGTATAGAGATTAATTCAAAATGGTTATGTTCAAATCCTCTTATTAATAACTGTAAATTACCAGAAAACTGACAATATGTGACTGTTCTCAATAACTATCAAGTACATACGATAACCTACAAAAAGTCCTTACTGTTCTGTGCCAAGAAGGAAGAAATTGTTTACGAAAACTGTTTCCAGTTCCAAAAACTAAATATAGTAGGTTGCTCTCTTATACAAAGTCAGTGCGATGTAATTATTAACCATCACAAATATGCCTTGGCTATAAATAACGTATCTATAAAACAACTTCCAGATGCCACTAGGTTGCAACCATCAAACTTTTCTATTCATTTGCAATTGAAGCATTTGGAAAACCCTGCAAAAATCCAAGATGATCTTTTAGAACCTGTTAATTTTGATGAAATTATCTCGCAAAAAGAGGCTCACTATATTATAGTTTTAGTTGTATGTATCATATTAGTATCTAGTATATGTATAGCACTATACCAGTGGAAGAAATACAGCTCCCTGAAGGCCATTCCAGTGAAGACGCTTCGGCAGATCATCAACGAGGACGTTGAAAAATCTGAGGGTGGAGGAGTCACATCCCTAGAATAGTCATTATAGCTGACTATGTAAATTGTCTCTATATATACAATCGTCGTTAGGTTAAGTTTAGCATTAGTTCCGTGTCAAAGCTCGCTGTTCGGGATTATTGTTCACCATACGTTTGTACTCCTAGTTAACCTTATTTTAATAAATGTTTTTTAAAAGAAGCTCCGTCGATCTTGTTATTTAACTCACGAATTTTTAATTTATGGTTTTTTAAGTAATTTCAAAGATCTACCTAAATTTTGTACGAGGGAATTTCAATATTTGTTTATTGATAATGTAGGTAATGAATCGAGTAATGAATTAAATAATAATTATTAAAACAGCTATATTGGTCTCACTAGGACGAGTCTAGGGGGCTAAGCCGTAGCCAAACGATACATACAGTGGACCACAAAAGTGATGGTACAATAGACAATTTATATATAAATTTTATTTATAATTTTTATATGAAATAAAAATCAATTTTTACTTTTATGTATTTATTTTTTCCAATGCCCAACATCATAACATAAACCTATTTGCATAATATATCTAACACACAATAAACAAAAAAATAAAATAAAATTTTCTATAAAAATTTAATCCACAAAAGTCAAGGTACTCTTAATTTGTGTAAATCAAAATATGCAAGTATCTTTTAAATTTATTGTTATTTTGTTATTTGCTAATAAGAACATTTCTCTAATACTATTCTGGCATTCGTTTTCAGTATTCACTAGAATATTTCTTCTTAACTTTGACTGGTAAATACAGTGATAATCATGGGAAGAACCGAATTAAGTGTCAGTGAGCGGAAAATTATTATTAATTTGCACAGAGAGGGAAAATCATACACCAAAATTGCAGAAGTGATTAAAAGAAGCAGGTCCACTATACAAAAAGTAGTAAATCGTTTTCAAAATGAAAACAGAATTGAAAATAAAACGCGAACAGGACGTCCTCGGAAGCTGTCAGAGCGCGAATCCCGGTACATATTAAATGAAATTAAGAAGGGCCCAAAGAAAAGTGCCATACAAATATCATCAGAGTTATTTTGGAGTATCTGTTCATGAAGAAACTGTTCGCCGGAAACTTAACCAGGGTGGATACAAATCCTGTAGTGCACGTAAGAAGCCCCATGTTAGCGATATTAATAGAAAAAAGAGACTGGAATTCGCTGAAAAGTGCAAGTCTACTGAACTTGATTTCTGGGATAAAGTTATCTGGTCAGATGAAAGTAAATTTAACATTTTTGGGTCCGATGGTCGTGTCAAGGTGTGGAGGAAACCCGGTGAAGCTCTTAATCCGAAAAATACAATCAAAACAGTGAAACATGGAGGAGGTGGAGTAATGGTTTGGGGTTGCATGGCAACTTCAGGTGTAGGAAATATTGTTTTTATCGACGAAACAATGGATCAAAAAGTATACTTAAATATTTTAAAAGAAAATTTACGTGCCAGTGCTGAAAAATTAGGGTTGCATGAGAACTATTACTTTCAACAGGATAACGACCCTAAGCACAAAGCTTATACAGTACGTCAGTGGTTGGTTTTTAATACTCCCCATCTGCTGGAAACTCCTCCCTAAAGTCCCGATCTTAATCCTATAGAACATTTATGGGATGTTTTGGGGAGAAAAATTCGGCAACATGTGATTCATAATAAATCAGACTTAAAACAGGTAATTTTAGAAGAGTGGCCAAAAATATCCAACGATGTGACGAAAAAACTAGTTCATTCAATGCCAAATCGCTTAAAAGAGGTTATTAAACTGAAGGGTTTTCCCACGCGTTATTGACAGAACTTTATTAGCCCATAGTCTGAAATGTACCTTGACTTTTGTGGATTAAATTTTTGTAAGAAATTTTATTTTATTTTTTTATTTATTGTATGTTAGATATATTATGGAAATAGGTTTATGTTATGATGTAGGGCATTAGAAAAAATAAATACATAAAAGTAAAAATTGATTTTTATTTCATAAATATAATTTGTATTGTAATTCTCTATTGTACCATGACTTTTCTGGGCCACTGTATAGGCTGCACTCTTATACCAACTTGCCGCTTAAGGGCCCCATAGACTTCGTTCAATTCGCGCGAATCGGGCCGTACGGGCATGCACGAACGTACCAAGTAGGCAGTGTGTGGAGAGAAAAACGGCGCGGTTTAATGTTCGTGTAAAATCTGTTTCAGTTGATTTTCTGTACGTACCGACAAGAGTGTACGTTCCTCAAACAGTGTGTGGGCTGCTCCGTCCTCCTTTCAGGCACGCAGTTCATAGTACATAGCCGCACTAAATAGATAGCAACTATTGCGATGACTTCCAAGGAATTTTTAAGTGATTTTATTAATATGTATAGGGACTTTCCATGCCTGTGGAAAATTAAATCCAAAGATTACCACAACCGTCAATTGAAAAATAAAGCATATGAAGAGTTAGTAAATAAATTAAAAGAAGTGGACGAAAATGCGTCAAGAGAAACTGTTATAAAAAAATAGACTCTCTGCGAGGCAGTTTCCGTAGGGAGCTAAAAAAGATGAAATTATCTCAAAGAAGCGGCGCGGGTGCAGAAGAGGTTTACACACCCCATCTATGGTATTTTAATATGATGCTATTTTTAAAGGACCAAGAAATGCCTCGAGATAGCATATCGAACATGGATGATAGTAGTAGCGAGAACGGCAAGGTAAGAAAATAAACCTTCAACACCTATAACGACCGGATTTATATGTAGTATAAAACTGCAAAATATAATATATTATGTTTTTTGTTTTTCACGCTGCAAAATAGGCGCAATATGGATTTTATATGCATGTATTTCCTTACAAGATCTAAGTGCTGTAGAATCACAAGATACTTTCGGCAGTCGGCACGGTGATTAAACCCGAGCAAGGACTATACTTGACGTGCCGAAAAGATTCACTAATCAAGTAAATTAAAAATGCTATAAATGCATAAAAATAATCTACTATTATTTTTTTAGACAAGCAGATTTAGCCCGAGCCTTTCCATCTTCATAATTATTATAAGTGATAAACGTACAAATCGTATTTACCTATACGCTTTGGGCTTTGGGGAATTACCGATATGCTTTGTAATTTTTATAATTTGTCAACCGTTGTCAAATTTCCATAAAAATAATAAAATAAATGTGGTAATCAAAATTAAAGAGAGACCATTTTTTTATGTTTGAAAGTATATACATACCTGTATATGGATTATAATGTAGAAAAACCTATATAGTAGGTATATGTTATAGAAAACACTTAAATTATGTTATATGTATTTTGTAAATACCTATAAATCCGGTTTTTACCTCTAATTATTAATATTATAAGGAGATAAAATCTGTTTAAATATAAACAGAAAAAATATCTATAATAATTATTAGAACATAATATATTTTAAACATACATTATAAATGGCATATTTTTTTAAATTACTTAAGTGTTTAGTAAACATTATTTTTAAATCTAAATAAATTTATTTTGCCATTGTATAGCCCCTTCATTATTAAAGTAACGCATGAAAGACTCTCGTACATCTTTTGAATTTTCCGATGCATGACGCGAAAAACTTTTTTGAAGGTCTGTTAAGGTATTTGGCCCTGGTCTTAGGCCTAACTGGGTTGTACCATTCTCAATATCATCTACATCTAGGCTACTTGCTGGCGTATAATGATCGCCTATTTTCCGTCTTAAAAAGTTGTGTAAAATACAACATGCCATTACAATCTTCTCTATGTTTTCCAATTTAACATTAATTGCTTTGTGAAAAATTTGAAAACGTGCAGCCATAATACCGAGGACATTTTCGATTATTCTTCGAGACCTGGATAATCTATAATTAAACACTCTGCGATGTGTCGTTAATTCTCGTTGAGCATAGGGTTTCATAAAATCTGGTCTCAAGGTAAAGGCTTCATCTGCAACAAACACAAAAGGTAGTTTCATTTCAGAATTTGTGGGGCTCGAAGGCGGTGGAATTTTCAAGGTGTTTTCAATTAGCTTTTGATAAAAAAACTGTGTTCTCAATAACTCCGCCGTCAGAAAGTCTTCCATTGGTGCCAAAATCAACAAAAATAAACTCATAATTCGCATTAGCAATTGCTAACAGCACCAGGCTATGGAAACCCTTATAATTATAAAAATACGATCCGCTGTCTTGTGGTGCCGTGATCTGCACATGCTTTCCATCGACAGCTCCTAAGCAGTTCAGAAAATTCCATCTAGTCTCAAATTGCCTTGCTATTGATGTCCATTCTCTTTCATTTGACGGAAACTGAAATAAAAAAAAATTGGTATCATATTTTCATCATATAATAAAATGTTTGTAATATTTAAAAAAAATATATTTAGTATGTTTATTTATTTATTTATTTATTTATTATTACAGGATCATGGTAGCGATGAGTCCCCACTTCTATCGCCTGTATCATTAGAGACACAAGCCACCGATGATTCGCTTGATGAAAGCAGAGATAGTTCATCTAAAACATATACCCCTAATACAAGGACTTTTAAAAAACCTAAACAAAGAAATCTTTGCGATAGAGTGTTGCTTCGAGTGCAGCAGGAGTTGGACTCAAAGAAAGAAAAAGATGAATACGATATTGTTGGAAAAAAATGGCGCAAACAAGCTAAGAGGCTTGCCTAAAGAAGTTAGCCTAGTAGCAGAAAAATTAATTACCGACATTCTGTTTGAGGCACAACTTGGTAATATAAATCGCAATACTCGTCTAAATTTGAATAATGCATCTTCTGTAGATCCATCAACATCTACAAACGTTCCTACGAGTAACTATTTCGAAATGTTGCCAGTTACGTCATTCAATTCTCAACAACAATCACAGCTACAAAATACTAGCGCCAGCACGTATTATAGTCAGTTCAACGAATTCTAATGTGTTTTTATTATACCTATTATGTTTGATAAAAAATGTTATATTTTATTTTATTGAAGAATTATTACTTTTGTTGTAGTTATTTTGTGATTTAATAAAAAATATTACTTACCCTGAAATAGTCCTTTTTTAGTACTAAATATATTGCTGCACAAGTCTCCGGAATAATTTGTCCCAGTGATTGAGGCGAAATTATAACTGAGAACTTTAGATCTTCATAACTTCTACCAGTAGCGATAAATCGCAAAGTAGCTGTAAGCCTTTCGTGAGGACTTATTGCTTCCCTTAAATGTGTATTTTGTTTGGCTATTAAAGGCGTTACAAGTTGCAACAGTTCCAAATAGGTTGCCTCGTCCATACGCAAATAGTTATGCCAATCTCCAGGTTCTAATAATAACTCGTTTAATAGATTGATATGAGAAAAGGTCTTCCTTTTTAAAAGCCAATTCTTGCACCACTTTGTACGATTTTTCTTCTTTTTTTTTACTGCCAGTACTGCCGCCACTGCTAGGACACACTTTCGAGATATCATTATTCTTGCGTTTTAATTCCACTGACTGAACCGTGCTAATTGTTCGTAGTGTGTGTGAGCTTTAAACTGTTCCACCCTAGTTTGCGCGATTTTGTACGTACGGGCCGATTCGCGCGAATTGAACGAAGTCTATGGGGCCCTTTACGTTACGACTGTAGATGAGTCGATGGATGATGCATGATGGATAATGCGCTGCGTGATGTAGTGATGCGAAGAGTCCGGATTAATCGTCCGTTCAATCCGAATATCAAATTATTCCGAATCAATCCGGATATCTAAATCGTCCGGATACACGCCGCCCGTCGACCCGTTCGACCGACCATGAAATAATTTTATGAGCTTGCACGAGGCTCACGAAGTTCGACCTTCCACCGGCTAAGAGAATCCGAATTAAATCGTCCGAACAAATAACCCGGCAATCGGAAACAAAGCATTTTTGTATTGATATTTTGCATCGTTTAAAATACACTTGATTTATTACATACATAATTAGCTATTTTAGTTTAGTATGTAAAAACGAAAAGTATATGTTTTTCGAAATATATTCGAAAAACAGCTATAAAAAACGTTTATCGGACGGTCGAGCATCGAGCCCGAAACATGGCATAATTTGCCGAACGGGCGAGACATCGAGCGGACGAATTAATCCGGATGAAAAAACCGAATTTTCAATTCATCCGAATCAATACTGTCCGGATATTGTATTAATCCGGATTTTTACAACACTAGGATGAGGAAGCGTTGGTTATATTTATAGGTTGGGTGGGCGGCTGGGATTGGTTGGATTTACAGGTCTAGGACACGCCCACCCAGCTCCTCGGTCTTGGGCCGGTGTTGTGTTTACTTGTTTTTAGATGTTTTTTTTTTTTGAATGAATGAATAACAATTTATTTTCAGTTTTCCTTACAATTAATATTTACAATATGACAACCATGAACTATACTAAGTGTGTGACTAGCATTCCTGATTATTCTGGCGAAGCAGCGAGTGCCGATGAACCCCCGGAATGGAGGCAGGCGTTGTTATGCCTTGGGGTTGGCAGGGATTGCATCGAGTAGCGGGGAAGGGGGGGACTCCCGTCTCCGAGGTCCACGGACGGCCACGACGGCAACGAATAGGGGAGGACTTTCAGAGCAGTTTCATGAGGTATTCTTTTAATTACTAGAGGAAAAATTCATTGAAAAAACCTCTTTAGTATTCTCAGGTACCGTAGCACAAAAACGGTTTGCCTTAATGGCCTTACGGACGCTGTGAGCTTTGTTCACAGACAGATCACTTAGACACCCTGGTAGGGCAAGTCTATTGGATCTGTCACGCCAAGTGTTCACAGAAAAGTGATTGTTTGGGAGTTGTCGGTTGTGACTGTACTAAAGAGGACGGGAGTAAATAGACAGTCTTTTGTATATAGGGCCATGGATTGTGAAGTTTAGGGGATCATGTCGGTCGTTGGTGATATTTCTTGTAAGCTCCGAAACTTCTGCACTCTGTAGGAGTAGAAGTTTTCAGATATTCTGTCAATATAGTCTGTGAGGTATTCTATTCCTGTTACATTGTGTAAGTCCCTTAGTCTGGTGTAAATGGGGGATGATGTGCAGCATCTAAGGATATTATTTTGCATGATTTGGAGCCTACTTCGTTGTTTGTCCGACATGCTCACCCATACCGGCGCTCCGTAAGTAAGGGTTGGACGGATGATGGCTTTATACAATTTTAATTTGTTTTCTATGCTTAGGGGTGAGTTTGGGGCTATTAATGGGTGGAGTTGTTGTTGGGCTAGGAATGCTTTTTGGATGAGGAATGAGGTGTTGTGGTGGAAGGTAAGTCTGGGATCAAGTAAGATACCAAGGTACTTGACTTTTTGGGTGGGGTTTATGGGGGTGTTATTGATAATTAGGGGATCAAGGATGCGGTTATGGGTGAATTTTCGGGAGAGGATCATCAATTCTGTTTTTTGCGGATTGATTTTTAATTTCCATTTTTGGTAGTATGGAAGCAGTAGAGAGAGGTGTGTGGAGATTGTGGATTTTGCAGCCGGGGCGAAATAGGATTGGGCATAAATGTTGGTGTCGTCAACATATTGGGCTATTTTGGTGGTGGGGAGCTTAGGAATGTCAGAGGTGTAGGCTATGTATAGGAGGGGGGATAAGACTGTGCCCTGGGGGACCCCTGCAAGCAGATTTCTGGGGGTGGATAGGGCGTTTTCTATTTTTACTTGGAAGGTGCGGTTTGTTAAGTAAGAGTGGATTAGTGAGGTTAGGTGGAGAGGGAAGTTGAGGTTAAAGAGTTTATAGATCAACCCCAATTGCCATAGCGAATCAAACGCCTGCTCCATATCGATTAGCAACATTGCAGTGTTCATTTGCCTGTTGAAACCCGTTAATACGTCCTGAACAATTTTGGCTGACAGTAACGTGGTGCTATGACCAGGTCTGTAGCCAAACTGCTCTGCGGGTATTATCTTAAGGTTTTCCACTGCTTTGCTGATCCTCGAATGGAGATTGCGTTCGGTAAGTTTGGCTAGGGAATTGATTAGTGAGATAGGGCGATACGAGTTGGGGAGGGAAGGATTTTTACCTGGTTTAAGGATTGGGATTATTGTGGCGTTTTTCCATTGTTTGGGAAAGTGCTGCAATAAGATTATTGCATTGATTATGTGCATCAGATGAATAATGGCTTTGCGTGGAAGATTTTTAAGGAGGTTGTAGGGAATCGTGTCTGGACCAGGAGCTTTATTATTTGGGAGATTCTTGAGGATTTTTTTTATTTCGCCGGGGCTGGTTTTGAGGTCCAGGTAGGTGAGTGGATTTATGGGATATTTTCTTTCTGTGAACTTCTTGGCGGTGTACGTTATGTGTTTGTGCACGTTTGTGGTATCTGGGGCTTCATTGTGAACGGTTGCAATGTGATCCGCGATGGCCTCTGCTTTTTCGGCGTTGGTGTGATGCTCCCGGCCATTTTGATTGATAGCCGGGATTGATTCCACCTTTTTGCGCAGATTTCTTGCTACCCTCCACAGTGAGTTGTCGCGTGTGGTTAGCCTGTCTAGTTTTTGTGCTCAGTATTCGTTTTTATACTTTTCTATGTCGTGGCGTATTTTGTTTGTTAGTTCATTGATCTTTTGTCGATCTTCGTCGCGTCGATTATTTTGCCATCTTTTCCTTGCGCGATTTTTTTGCTTGATCAGATCTTTTATGCTGTTTGGGAGCCTTTCCTCCTTTGGTCTGCAAATTACTGGATTTGTTAGTGAGTTGCGCGTTAGCTGGATGTTTTTTGTTAGCTTTTTGACCTCACTTTCGATCTGATCAATGCTTTCAATCGATTCGGGAATGATGGTGATGTCGTTTAGTTTTTGTCTGTATTGTTTCCAGTCGAAGTTTGTGTAGTTGTATGTTGTTTTGAGAGTGGTCCCTCTGTGCTCGTCCCAGTGCACGTGGATGGGGAGATGGTCTGAGTTGAGGGCACTCTCGACGCTGAGCCCCGAGAGATTTCTCAGCCCTTTGTTTAGACATATGTCTATGTATGAAGGGGTGTATCTGGTTGTTGTGGGATAGTGAGTAGGTTCTTGGGTGTACAGAAGCTGCAAGTCGTCTTTGTTCTGTATATAGTCGAATAGGGCGGTCCCGCTGGTGTTGTTAGTGGCATTGTTCCAAGCTGTATGTCGGGCGTTGAGGTCTCCCATAAGAAGTGATCTTCCAGTCTGTGGGAAAAATATATCAATATCTCGCATGGTGAGAGACCTTTGGGGTGGGGCATAGCCACCACTGATCATGACATTATTTATGATTATTGAGACATGCTCTATGTGCGTTCTAAAATTTCTTAGGCGTTTATATTCAATGCCATTTTTAATCAGGATGGCTACGCCTCCTCCCCTTGTGGGCCGATCACTGCGTTCAACTTTATAGTTTTTTATTTTTAGTTCATCGACGTTACATAGTTTGGTCTCTACAACTATCGTAACGTCGATTCTGCGTGTGTTTATAAACTCTATAAACTCTCCCAGTTTATTGAGTATTCCATTTGTGTTCCAGCTTGCAATCTTGAAAACATTAGATATTGTAGCCTGGTAGGATTTCATTAAAAAAGTACGTCATGATTTCGAATTTGTCTCTGGATGAGTCACCCCCATCGCGGAGAAGTTTTGTAAAGTGGTTTACTGCTTTAAGAGCTTCGTTTAAGTTTATCAAACTATTTAGTTCTTTGAAAGCGTTGTTTAAGTCCCTTACCTGTGTGAGGCCGGAGGCCCCCTCGCCCAGCCCCGCGCTGCTTCCCCTCTCCAGTGTTTGGGCACGCTCTCTTGTCAGCATATCAGGAAAATCCCTATCGTATGTTCTCCTGTCTCCTTGTCCCTTAGTGGTGGTAGTGTCCCTCCATGCAGGTCGTGATGGTGGTGGTGCTGGCAGGAATCTCTCTTGAGGTTTGGTTTGAGGGCGGTTTTCTGGCAGCTGGCCGACTTTGTACTTGTACACCGGGCAGTTGGTGTTTATTGCACGATGTGGACCTCCGCAGTTTGCGCATTTTGGCTCGAAGCCACCATTTTGGTATTGAGTGATTTCATGCTCTTCAGCACAGCGGCTGCAACGGAGCTTTGTCCTTGAATGGCCCCAGATTTGGCATCTTTGACATTGTACAATGGGTTTTTGGTTCTTCCGGTTTTCCCATTGTACTCGGACGTGCATAAAAGTGCTGACCTCTTTGTTGAGCTTCGTGGCATTCCATGAAGGATCCATCACCACAAGATACAATGGACGGTAGGTGTTTTTCATTTTATTCAAATTTCAAATTCAAATTCAAATATGCTTTATTGTTTGAACAAAAAATTGTTATAAACAAAGCTTCACCTAATCCTAAAGAGACAGAGTTACAAGGTTAAAATTATATTTAAAAATACAAGTTACAATGACGGATCAAAGTTAAACAGTTAAAATTTACATTTTTTTTTTTTTTTTTTTTTGAATTAATAAAATCAACTATATCTAACTTTTCTTAACTAAGTACAGTGCAACATCTAGGGTTAAAAAAAGAAAAACATTTAAAACAAACAGGTTAGGAAAAGAGCTAGGTCTCCCTTAATTAATTAAAATCTGATTGTTGTTGAAATATTCAGCCACAGAGTAATAAGCTCGACCACTCAGAAATCTCCTCAAGAGAAACCTAAATTTGATGAGAGATTTTGCCCCTCTAATGTCTTCTGGTAGGTGGTTAAAGATTTTTATACCTTCATAAAAAATTGATCTCTTCACCAAGGCAGATGTTGGAATGGGAAGCCGCAAATTATTCCGCTGGCGAGTGACATATCGTGGATTCTGTAGGACAAACCTGTATTGATGGGAGAAAATAAGGCATGCCACCTCCTGTATGTATAGGCAGTAGATTGTAAGAATGCCCTCCCTGATAAAATATGGTCGGCATGATTCCCTAGGTGATATCCCGCATATATAACGCACAGCACGTTTCTGTAGAACAAACAACATCTGTAGAAGATAGTTGCTTGCACTACCCCAGAAGCAGACACCATACCTGAGATGGGACTCAATCAGGGAAAAGTACACGGCTCTCCCAATCCCCATGCCAAGCTCCCGACAGGTCACCCTAACAGCAAAACAACCCGCAGAAACCCTATTGCTGAGACTCCGTATATGGTCCTCAAACTTAAGTTCCTTGTCAATCACCAGACCCAAAAACTTATTGTTAGAATAAGGCGGGACAGAGCAGTTAGCAATAAGAATATTATCAAGACTACGATTATTTGTAAAACAAATTAGTTTGGTCTTGGATTTAATGATAGTAAATTTGCCCTGAACCACTCATATATAAGTTGAAGATCAGCCAACATGGCTATTCTCAAAGAGTCGGTATCATACCCATGCCAAAGAACGGTGGTGTCGTCAGCAAAGAGCGTGAATTTTCCCTGGATATTAAGTCGGACGAGGTCATTAATATATAGGAGAAAAAGTATTGGTCCCAGTACCGACCCTTGAGGTACTCCCCAGGCAACAGATTGATATTCAGAATACTCCGACCCCACACACACTCTCTGACGACGACCCTTTAGATATGAACAAAACCAACTCGCCGCCAAGCCCCTAAAACCATAGTGGAAGAGCTTCCACAGCAGAACCTCGTGACTGACGCAGTCGAAGGCTTTCGACAAGTCACAAAACACAGCAGCGGAAACTCTACCACCGTTAATCTGACAGTAGACATCACTCATAAAGTTAAACATTGCGTCATTTGTGTTTTTATTTTCTTGAAAGCCAAACTGAGAACCACTAAGAATAATCTTTGATTTTAAATAAGACATCACACGTTTTTTAACCAAAATTTTAAAAACGTTTTGTACACGGATGCTATGCTCTTGAGAGAGTTCCTCCTTGATTTCCTCAGAAGTGATCTCACCGTCTAGACCTCTGAGGACGAACGCATGAGTCCTCTCTCCCTCCAGCGCGTATGTATGGAACTCAGTGTTTTCGTGTTCTAACTGCTTTTTAATAGTTTGGTGGTCTGCCACGTCTTCAGGGTAAATGATAACCGACTGCTTTGCGTATTTTAAGGTCACCGGTTTGTTGGTGACCTTTTTGAGTTCATCGAGGAAGTGGCGGTGGTGTTGCAGTCTACCCTTCACAATAATGGGTGGGGGTTTGGTGTCATTTCTTTTGTTTGGAGGTAATGATTGTTTTGTTTTTTGCCTTATCTTCTTGGCAGTTAATTCCTCTTCGGGTTCCGATACCTCAAGATCCATGGCAACGTCGTTGGTTTGGAGGGTTTTGTATCTGTTGGTAAGAATTGTGGGAGGTGAGGGCGATATGTCTTTGATTAAGTGTTTTAATTTAATGTACTTAGTAGGGGGGCTGAACCCTTGGCTGTCCGCTCTGGGCTGTTTATTGCTGGTGGCTGTAGAGGGAGGTGGTGGTGGAGGTGGGCAGAGGAGTGGAGCGTTCAGGGTTAGGGAGGTTTTGCGTTTTGAGGGCATGTTGTGGGTTAGGTTTAGGTGTTTAGCAGCAGTGGTATGTAGGTTATTTTGTTGCTCTTGGGAAAGGTTGGGATTGTTAATTTGTCGCTGTAGTAGGCTGCAATCTAAGCATTTTGTTTTGTTGATACTTTTTTTTAAATTAGTGATAACATTATCAGTTGTGGCGGAGCGTTTGGTTGCCGATGTTGAGGCGCGCGATGACGTCGACCGCGCGTCATCATCCGTGTCCGATTTCATTTGCGGTTCCCTCCGAAGGGGCCCTGCGTTTGGTGGTTTTCGATTAGCGGTTACCCGAAGATTCGTAAAAAACCGAAGTTTTAAAATTTAGAAAAAAAAACTGCGCGCTCGCGCGAAGAATGATAAAGTGGTACTGTACAGAGCGTGCACTACACTTTGATCTTAGCCAAAAGGCCGAGAAGCGATTTTTTTTTTGATGTTTTTTTTTTTGACCTGTTCTCAAGGTCATCCTAATCCGACCGCTTTTATATAGCCATAGCAAGATCGTGCTGGGGGACGGAGTCTGCTTTTGGGCTCGTGACCAATGGCAGCCCACCTCCTACCTTATAAATACAAGCACACCCAAATCCCGCCTAGTCAATCCTGTCGACCGGCCAACAACAACTTCGATGCACATCGCAACTCCGATGCACATCGATGCGACCCATAATAAAAAGATAGGCGCCTAAAATAGCGAGTAAAGGTGATGTTACATGCATACGTCATCCGTCATACAAAATTTTATCGGATAGTTTTCTCTTCTGTTACATGGACGCGTCACTTTCGTATGATTGACAATATTGACATTGACATTTCACTGGTGGAGCTTGTTTACTGGTTACTGTTTGTTTATTTATTTTTGTTTTTACTTATCGTAATAATACCAAAAGCCTTTATAATTTTGTTATATTATGTTCTTTGGTCATTATTAAATCAAATATGGAAGAGAAAGAATGCAGCACATCTTCGCCCGGAGATTCTGAGTCTGAAATTTAGCCGGTACAGGTAAGGTATTTATTATAACCTGTTAACCATTGTTTTTATGTCAATTCAAACTTAAATTAAATATTTGTATGTTTTTTACTTACAGAATGAAATACAAACCACTACAGTTGAAGAATTTTTGATCTGCTGTGTCCAGAATCGGCCAGCTCTGTGGGATTCCCGGTTACCATTGAAAGAAAGATCGAAGTCTATAAGGGACCAGTTATGGATGGAGATTTACGAGGAGTTTGGTAGCAATTCAGAGTTTTCTTTGGAATATTTAATGAAAAAATGGAGAACGCTACGGGACACTTATGTTAGGATTACAAATGAATATACACCAAGTGGTTCCGGAGCAAGCAAAAGAAGAAAATGGGAGCATCTTGATTCAATGTCGTTTTTGAGCGACACAATCAAATATAAAACTACTATTTCAAATATAGATCTCCCTACCACTTCAAGAAGTCAAAGTAGCAGCAGTACAACTCCACCATTACTATCTCCCACAAGTGAGCAACCAACCAGAACCCCAAGCACGCAACCATCCAGAACCCCAAAAGGTGACAAAGTTGAAGATGCAATTATTGGGGTGCTTGGCAAAATTAATTGTCCTCCCCCTCCGTCTGAGACTATCCCCAAAAACCCTTTAAATCCAATTTGTATTCGAATATCAGAACTACAACCTGTAAACACAATATTGTATGTTTAGAAATGCCAAATTAAAAAGCAAAATATGTTTACCTACCTATAATTAAAAATCCTTTTAATCTGAGGTAAAAATCGGCCTGGATGTGGACGCATTAGACATGTGGATAAAGGAAAAGCTTCATCCCCACAAATGTAAAAATTAACTTCATCACTATTGTCAATTAATGCACATGGTGGAGGAAAATTTAGATTGTTTGTTGCAATTAATCTGCCCATATTACTATTTTTGAATATTTCTCCATCACTATGGCGACCCTCTGCTCCTATGTCAACCATTATAAATTTATAATTGGCATCACACAAAGCCATTAGTACAATACTGTGTGAACCTTTATAATTGTAGTATGTTGAGCCTGATTTTGGAGGTGCCTAAAATTTAATGCAATACTTTATACCTAGGTATTTAGGTATAGTCCAGTTCAAAGATATTTCATAATGGTCAGCCGTCAAAACACCAGCATTCCACCTGCCAAACAATGTCATCCACCTGCTATTCACATTGTTTGACAAGTAAAATGCTGGTCTTTTGACGGGTGACAATTCTAATATATCGTTGCACTGGACTTTATACTATACATACAAGATTGAAAGAAAGGAAATCCATCTTTGTGAATTAAAAGTGTATGATCAGTATGACTGTAAAATGCTGTGCCTGTTTTTTAATATACTGTACTGATTTATATGAGCAAATTTCAAATTAATGTTACAATGAAAACATACTTGAATTATAACATGTTTCCCGTCTATGGCGCCCACACAATGTGGTAATTGCCATTTTTCGCTAAAGCCTTCTGCAATATTTCTCCAAGTATCTTCATCTAGTTTTGGTAACACTTTTTCGTGCAAACATTCCCAAATAGCATCACATGTTTCCCTTATAATTTGTGAAATAGTAGAATGAGCAATCCGAAAGGAAAATGAAATTGATGTCATACTGTCTCCAGTAGCAAGATACCTAAAAGTATGAGTTGCAAATGAACTTTGTAAAGTAATAAGGTTATCCATGTTTTTTTCCATCAATGGAACCAGCATTGAGCATGTCATCTTTATTTATAAAACTTAAATATAGGTGATACCGCTATTTATGCCAGCTATCAAAAGAAAAAAATACATGACTGTTGACTAACTGAATTTGTCACCTTAAAGTAACTGCAAGTCGCTCGCCAGGTGATATTGGTTCTCGAACACAATAGTGCTTTTGTAATTTGTGTTCGATCATTCCTAACAGTAGACGAAATGTATCATTTGTCATCCTAAGATAGTTCATATATTTTTCATTATCTGTTAATTTCATTTCTTCCAACAAATTCCAATAGTCTCCTTGCACTTTCCTATTTTTAAAGATGTCCCTGACCCAAAATCGCCTTTTTCTTTGCTGCTTGGCCCGGCGTTTTCTTCTAATAAGGATTAACGATAAAAGAAGAACTTTATTCACTTTGCGAATGTATTCTTGTCTAGAAGTTTGCATTTTAAAACACAACACCTGATACAAGGGGACTAATAGTAAGTAAGAATCCCACAGAACACCTGAACCGAAAAAGTAAACAGTGAAAAGTAGGGTTAAAAATGGAACGACAACGGATAAAAGTTAAATCGATTTTAAGATTCTCCGTTATCGGAAAAGTTTAAAACAAGACGGATGTGTTTTGTCACGGTATTATTTTGAACCAATAGGAGGCGTGATTTTTCGACGTGGCGACGGATGGCGGATGCATGTAACAGAGCCTTAAAGCAGTAACATCAGACCGGCAAGATAGCGGAGTTTAAAAATGATTCTATCGTGTCATTCCATTTGCATTGTTTTGCTAAAATGTAACACCTATCTTAAATCCTTTCTTATACCTTAAGAAAGCAAAATTGCCTGGTCGTCAAAAAATCGTAGTGTCCAGGGGGTAGTTTAGGGGTGGTTTTAAAAAAAATGACGAAAAAAATTTTTTGCGTAATTTACATCTGCGCGATATGCTTAATAATTGGTGAAAGTTTTGTTTTGAAATTCCAAAAGGAAGTATTTTATTTTTAATTTTAAAATATCTGTGGAACACGTTCTTATATGGAGTTCCTTAATATAAAACGGCCCGTACTGAAACATCGAACGTATCTACGAAGTAATCACGAAGATATCTCAAGAACGACAATTCTGATCAAAAAAACACATTCTATAAACGTAGACTAAAGATCTGGGAATCAAATGTTTTTTTGTTTTTTAAAATCCGATAAGTAGTTTTCTCAAAAAAGGCTAAAACGTCGAAGTATGTCGTTGCGAGCGCGCTCCGCCGCGGACATGCGAGGAAGGTTGAAATTCGCTTAGCTGCTCGCTTAGCTGGCATGGTAAAGCCGCCCTTATGGATTTTCAAGCACAACGGTCGCTTTTCGGTTAAAATAGCGGAATATACCTTACGCTGCTACAATAGCGAGCTTTCGAATTACTAAGATATTTTATATGTAGCTGTTTAATTATAACAACATAGGGGCTTTCAGTTTCATTTCAATATTTGTAAATATATTTTCAAAGTAGGGTCAGTTCACCGGTTATCCGGCCATCACTAGTTCTCGGCCTTTTTGTGACTAAAAGCCAAATATTAAGGAAATTTATTGCTATTGGCCTACTCTGAATGATAAAATCGTTTCCCGCAACTTTTTTCTGTCAAAAACGCCGGGGCTTAAGATGACATTGCAAATGACAAGCGCGCGAAAAATCATTTAGTTGTCGACCTTCCAAGCAACAGACCACACGTGTGTGAAAAGTGCAATTTTGCTTAGTGTTGTGAACCAAATAAATAGTAAGTCTCTTACAATGTTTTTGTTTTAGGTGAATGTAATATATATTAGATTATAAGGGAAGGGTTAAAACGTGTAAATTTATTGCTAAAATTTAGCAAAAAATGATTTTACAATTAAAATATTAAGTGGCCGCGATCCGGTTTAAAAAAAGTTAACTTTTTTAGTTCTCGGCCAGAGGGGCCGAAAATTAGTTTAAAAGATTATTTTTTATTTTTAAATAAAACTGTAAAAAATAAGTGTTATAAGGTTTTTGTTAGTTTTTACATTTAGATTAACAATGCTTCTTTCCTGATATTAGATTGCGGCCTGCAAATTAAATTGAAGATGGTGTTTATTTTAATAATAAAATTATCCTGAAAGATAGGGGCCGAGATCTGGTATTTTTCGGCAATTGTGAATATTGCGGGGGCCGAGAATTAAAATCATTGTAGAGTTAAGTCATTTCGGTTCTCGGCCTAAACGCAATTCTAAAAGTTTTGATTCTAACTTTTTTTTCAGTGGCTAGATCGAAGAAAAAAAGAACCACTAATACCAAGGTTATTCGACCCAATCCATCGAAGGTTCGAAGGAAACTGTTTAAGTACAGTGAAGAGAATTTGAAAAATGCACTTTTTGAAATTAGAGAAAACAAAATGCCAATAAGGGAGGCAAGTCGAACATTTGGTGTTCCCAGGGCGACCATCCAAGATAGAATAAAAGGGAGAGTACCAGACGTCCTGCGAAAACCCGGACCACCTCCTCTATTAACTGTTGATGGTGAAGAAAAAATTAAAAATTGGATTGTTAATCTGGCAAAATGCGGTTTCCCTATTACAAAGCAGATGCTTTTTGATACAGTGTCAAAAATTAACGCTGATTCTGGTAAGTGTTTATTTAAGAAAGGTGTACCAAAACAAACGTGGTACTCAAATTTCTTAAAAAGAAATCCCGAGATATCCCTCAGAGAAGCTGAGGGAATAAATAAAGCCAGAGCTGCAGTTACAGAACAATCCGTAAGAAAATGGTTTCATGACCTCAAGGAGTACTTAGAGAGTAATAATTTGTCTTACATAATGAATGATCCAACGAGGATTTTCAATGGTGATGAGTCGGGATTCGCACTGTGTCCATCCAGTGGGAAAGTTTTGGGTCCTAAAGGTTTTCGTAATTTGCTGACTGTTAAACAAGGAAACGAAAAAGAAAACATTACTGTATTCATAACTTTCAACGCTAATGGAAATTTTGCCCCCCCACTTGTTCTATTCCCATATGTAAGACCACCTAGGTCTGTCATTGACAATATGCCCAGTGGATGGGTTTTGGGAAAGTCTGAAAAAGGGTGGATGACATCGGATGTCTTTTTTGAATTTATATGTAACGATTTTAACAATTGGTTAATTAAAGAAGAAATTCCAAAGCCTGTAATTCTATTTGTGGATGGGCATAAATCCCACCTTAATATGGCAATAAGTACATGGTGTGACGCAAACCAAATTATTCTATAAGGTACTGTTGGGTAATAAGGCCGGGCAGGTAATAAAGCCAAAGTTATCCCAACGGATACCTTAATATTCTGTGGTCCTAGTGGCACCATCTAGGTGTAGACAGATCTAAAACAAAACAGTTGGCGCTTTGCGAGCTAGTATACATTCCTCCATTTACCTACATGCACGTGTTTAAAAATTTGGAAGTGTTTTCGTGCCCGTGTTGTAAAAAATACCTGCAAAAGGTGAGTAACATTTTCAGTAAAATTTTACACTGATTTTCTTTAATTTAAAGATGGGTAAGTATTTATTAACAAAAACTTTTTTAAAAATGTGTAACCCTACGTAGAAAAATCTAGAATATTATTTAAATAAAATAGGTTTTGGGGTGGCCGAGAACCGATACAAAAATGGCCGAGAACTGTGAGGGGGGGCCAAGAAACAGTGAAATGGCCCTTTTTTTAGTTTTATCTCGCTTTACGCAAAATCTTTGAAAAAAAAACTTAAACAAATTTTTTAATTGTTAAAAACACTTTGACTAACATTTTGCATTGGGTAAAATTAAAATTCAAAGCCTCCTTCTATGTTTAATTTGGTTACAAAGTCAAAATTTCCGTTAAAAGGCCGAGAACCAGTGAACTGACCCTAATTAGTTATTTTGTTAATAAAGTTATTGTTATGTAATGTATCTGTTACCGTAAAGACCCGATTTCAGTAAAAAGTAGTTTTTAGTAGGAAAACCCCGTTTTGGAAATAGATGTTAAGATGGATTAGGAGAGTTGGGTTAGGTTGTGTTGGATTGGATTGGTTGCATCCAAATACGATCCGTCCAATCCAACACAATCGCGTTACACAAAAGTTTTGTGTAACACGTTGTATACGCGTTACACAAAAACGATCAGTTATTATCGGTTAGTCCTATTTTTAAGTGTTCTGCGCCCCAATGTGCCTATTCACGCTATTCGCCTAAAGGCGATCAAAAACAAATTTTTGCCCATATATGTAAACATTTAAATCAAGGATTAGAACTAAAATGTCCATTAAGGACCATTTGTAAATGCAAAAATTTGTTTTCTAATAAAGGCAACATGTACTCCCATATTATGAAACGACACAAAGAT
The DNA here is from genome assembly GCF_022605725.1 of Anthonomus grandis grandis. NCBI lineage: Eukaryota > Metazoa > Arthropoda > Insecta > Coleoptera > Curculionidae > Anthonomus > Anthonomus grandis. The sequence continues at coordinate 4,120,430 of NC_065563.1, forward strand.
AATATTAATTATACGAAATATAGGTCACATTCATATGTTAAAAATTTTAACGCAGTCGGATACATCAAATTTTGAAGATGATTTCGGTTACGACATTGGGGAAACCGAAACTACAAATAACCAGAATTCGTCATTAGAGGAAATCAAAAATTTAAGCCTAAATTTATTAGCTAAAACGTTTTTAACTCTTCAGGCGAAATTTATGATAACTGAAGAGGCTTTGAATACTGTTATCAATTTATTTAATGATCTTAACCTATTAAATATCCAATATACAGAATTAAAACTTAAAGTTGATAATACATTTAACCCAGATATATCTGAATATTTAAAGAAATATTTGCTTCATTTAGCAAACAATCCTGAAAATGCGGTACTTAGAAGTTCCTATCTAAGGCCGGTAATAGACTATAAAAGATCTTCTATAAAAGAAATTTTATAAAATATTTTACAGTGTAATGTTACTTCTTTTATAAAAGATTAGTTTTATAAACTATCTTTTATAGCATTTAATAACATATGATTACATTTGATAAAATATTTGACCATTTCAAAGCAATATGGCGGATAATAAGTTTGTTTGGTGCGTTGCGGCGACCAAATTATTAATTTCCGAATATGAGAGTTACGAAATGTTATATAATCATCAACATCCGGATTACAAAAATCGAAATAAAAGACTAGATACATATAAACGAATTGCTGAAATAATAAATACAGTAAGCAAAGGTTGCAAGGTGGAGGATATTAAAAAAAAACTAAATGGGTTAAGAAGCCAATATTTATCAGAGAAAATGAAGGTAAATATTTTATTTTTTTATAACATTTTACTTTTTGGTTTATTGACATATAATACAATTAAAAGTTAATTATTTATTATTTTATTTTCTGCTTTTATGCTCCAGGTAATTCAGTCCAAAAAAAGTGAAGCCGAAGAGCATGATGTTTATAAGCCTAAGGTATATTGGTTTCCTTTATTAAAATTTTTGGACAAGTCAACAGAAGCTGATACATCAGAATCCAATTTAGAAATCCAGTCTGAACAATCCCAAGCGGGAAGTGACATTTATAATGCCATAAATCAAAATAATGTAAGTTATATGATTATATATAATTTTCTTGCCATGGAACTTTTCCAGAACCGTTATAATATGATTTAAATGCATCTCTTATTTCTCGACCATGGCGGTTCCCTCCAATATGAACCTGTCTTGTAAGAACTTGCATTTCCTGAAGATCTTCATCGATATGAACGTCTTGGTATTGAAAACCATTTTCAGTTCGAGTAAAAACGTCATGGCGTGTATATAGATGTTTTCGTCTTTCAGTTAACAGATTATGTAATGTGCAAGCAGCAAGTGTGATGCATGTAACTTTTTCAGGTGCTAAATTAATTGCAGTTAAAAAAACTCTGAATCGGCTTGCTAATATTCCGAAGCTACTTTCGATCATTCGTCTTCTACGAGATAGTCTGTAATTAAATATTTTTTCTTCCTTAGTTATATTTTTTAAAGAATACGGTTTCATAACATTGTAGCTCAGAGGAAACGCGTCATCAGCTAGAACAACATAGGGCATGGTAATATTTGTGTTCGGAAGATTTTTGCCGTCGGGAATGTTTAATATTGTTCTGTCTAGTAAGCATCTTCTTAGTTGGCTTTTAGCGAACATCCCACTGTCACCGATTCTGCCATTCGTTCCAACATCTACATACACAAATTTATAGTCGGCGTCAGTGAGAGCAAATAATATGATACTATGATAAGACTTATAGTTAAAGAAATGAGAGCCGCCTATTTCCGGACAATTAATTCGAATGTGTTTTCCATCCATTGCTCCAATTGTATTGACCACATTCCATTTGTTTTCAAACTCCTTGGCAATATTTTCCCATTCCTCTCTAGTTGTTGGTGTCTGTAAGAAAAATAAATATTTTAAAAGTATCTAACACATTTTTTTATTTACAGGATGACACCAGTGAAAAGGCAGAAACTACAACTTTAGCTTCCAAATCTGCTACAGATGGCATAAAACCAGCGGTTTCCATAAATAAAAAAAGAAAATCTATTCCTTACGATGACCTACTAGTTAAAGCTTCTGCAACCATGTCAGAAATGGGTAAAATTGTGAAACAAACTTCAGTGCATAATCAAACACAGGATGATGCCCTAGATACTTTCGGGAAATTTGTAGTATCTGAATTACGTGGGATACAGGGAGCCAGCAATGAGTTTGTACTAAGGCAAACAAAACGCAAAATTCAACAAATATTAATGGATACTTGGGATACTCTTGATCAACCGACCAGGCTATTAAGTCCAGCCTCATCCCAAGAATCATGGAGGTCATTACCACAGCCACCCCATCATAGTTATACTCCGTTGGAGTATAATTTTAATAATAATTTCAATGAAGAGAATGGGCTAACCAATTCCGATAATTTGATTAGCGATGCACTTAGAATGGCTAACGTGACAAGCACAGATTTTCAGCAAGAAAATATTTGAATAAATATTGATTTGTATTATTTCATTTTTTTTGTTCCTATTTAAGTTCTAGTTTTGTTATAAATAGAAATAAAGAATCATTTTTATTATTTTTTACAAAGTAATTTTACTACATACCTTCAGATATTCATTTTTTAATGCCTGATATATGGCCTTGGACGTTTCCGGGATTATGCCTGATAGGGTACATTGAGGTATACGACTGCTGTATTGAAGACTGGAATAACTCTCTCCAGTTGCCAGAAATCGAAGGGTCACCATAAGGCGTTCCTCAACGCTGATAGGATTCCTTAAGTGTGTATTTTGTCGGGATATAATTGGTGCTATTTTTGAAGCAATAAACGTAAATGTTTCGTGATCCATTCTTAAATAGTTTTCATAACTCCTACTATCTTCAGATAGTAACTCTCTTAGCAGATTATGATGGATTCCTCTTAAATTACGCCTCGCTACCCAGGGTCTTTCCCAAAGTCGACGGTTTTTTTCTTTTTTTCTTTTTAACACTAAACACATTGTAACCTAAGCAGCACTCATAGCAACAGCGCAAGCTAATGCACGTCTTTCATCCATTTTTAAATAAAAATAACGTCGGGATTCTCTTTAAATTTTACAAAGTTCTTTGATAGTGTAATACTGTTCTACTGCTCAAAAACTTTTCTTAAAAGAACTAGAATCAAACAAAATGTTTTATAAAAGATCTTTGTCAAATATCTTTTATAGTCTAATACCGGCCTAAGAAAAATATTTTATAAAACAAAATTTAGCTTTGTTGAACCTGTTAAAATAAAAGTGGGTCAAAATAATGATCGAGATTGTTTTTTCTATTACATACCAATATTAGAGACTATAAAAATGTTATTAAAAAATAAAAGTATTCTAGAGCAAGTTTTTAGAACTTCTGATATTAAAAACAATATTTATAAAGATATTATAGATGGAAAAGTGGTTCTAAAAAAAAGTAATATTTTTTTAAAAGAAAACACATTTTCTTTAAAGCTTATTTTATATCAGGATGCATTTGAATTATGTAACCCTTTAGGATCATCTCGTGGTAAACACAAAGTTGTTGGCATATATATGACTCTCGCTAATCTTTTTCCCTGGAACACAACCAGATTGGAACATATTCAGTTAGTCGCACTTATTTATGAGAAAGATTTAAAAAAAATTTGGTTTGGATACAGTTTTAAGAGTTCTAATTAATTATTTAAAAGTTCTTGAAACAGAAGGTATTCTTATTAATAATAATATTTATTTAAAAGGCACAGTAGTGTCGTTAGTGGGAGATAATCTTGGAAGCCATCAACTCGGTGGTTTTATAGAATCTTTTAACACAGAAAACTATTTCTGTAGATATTGTTATATAGATAAATTTTTGATACCGAGAATTTATCTAGAATATCGAGAGCTATAATTTTGATATTAGTATGGTGCCACTTACTGATAATCTAATGTATAGGGGAGTTAAAAAGGATTCTATTCTGAATTCGTTAACATATTTTCATGTATATTCTCCTGGCCTTCCACCTTGTTTGGCTCATGATCTACTTGAAGGAATTGTAAGTTACGATCTTATGATAATTATTACTTATTTGATAAAAGATAAAAAGTTTCTTTAAAAAATTTTAAACGACTCTTTGAAGACAATTCGTTTTAAAAACGAAAGTAAGACATCAGTTGCTGAAATAAAAATTTCAAATAAAATATTGGGTTCAGCTAATGAAATAATGTATATTTTGGATGTTTTGCCCTTTATTTTATATACAAAAGAAAGTTTATTAAGCAATTGCCAAAAATATGAACTTATTTTAATATTTCGTCAAATTCTTAATATATTGTTAGGTTTTGAAATATCCGTTAATCAAATTGCCATCTTAAGGAATTTAATTAAAGAATATTTAGAGCTACGAGTTGAGCTTTTTCCAGACGTTAAACTTAGACCCAAACATCATTTTCTCCAGCATTATCCAAAATTAGTTGCAATGTTTAGACCTTTGAGACACCTTTGGACGTTAAGGTTTGAAAGTAAACATAAATATTTTAAAGACGTGATTAGACATTCTCCAAATTTTAAAAATCCATTGTTTACGTTAAGCACTAAACATCAATACCTACAAGCTTTAACATCTGTCTTGTGATCTGTATACTAACAACGCTAAATCCGATAACTTTATTCCATTTGACATAACCAATTTTTCTGATGAACTTTTATTTATTTTAACCAAAGCACATACCCTAAGTATGTTTCGATATATAACAGAAGACCTTAATTATAGAGGAATTACTTATAAAAGAGACATGAGTCTTTGTTATTACAAAGACATTGATACTTGTTATTATTCCCTTTGTAAAATTGTGCATATTTTAATTTCTGAAAACCTAAAAGAAATTTATTTTGTTGGCAAACAACTTATAATTGAGTACAATTTAAGGATTGGATTGTATGAAAAAGTTGAAAGTTACGAAAACAATAAAAGTTATGATATTTGCATTGCATATGAAAAACTATTATGCTTTGAACCATTGCTAGAATTTGAAACATCTAAAGATACATCCGAAATTTTATTTTATTTTAAATCTGCATCCTTGGAGTTATACAAAATAAGCTTTATGTCTAAAACTACATTCACAACTAAGAAATTAAAAATACGCAAAAATTTATTATTCTTTATATTATGTACAGGATGAAAATGCCAAAAACATTAAAATATTTAATTTAAAAGTTTTATGGAAATACATATAGTAAAACTTAACTCTTAGCTTTTTAGATTTATTGAGTTAATATTTAAAAATTTTTTTTTAATGTTTTTAATTGTTTTTGGTAAGCTTTCCTAACAATAACCAATAAGTTCTTAATTACTCCATTATGCGTATTCATAATTAGAGTATCTTTGAAATATGGTTTCATTTACAACTTTATTGATTTAACCCTTTTTTCAGGATTGCTGGTTTGTAATTAAAAAGTATCATAATAAACATAAAATTAAGGTGGTCTAACATTTCTGTCAAAAAAGTTATGATAAAAGGTGATTATGTTATGATGTTATGAGGTGATTATGTTGTGTAGTTATGATGAAAGATGTGACTTTTTATATATTATACCGATATGTATATATTGTTTTATGTAATTTTTAGTATGTATACAATCAATATATACATATATTATAATTTAAATGTATATAGTGGTAGGTTAAGAATTTATTAATTGCAATAATAGTTTTATAAAGTTTATTTACCGCATGCATTTCATTTTAGATAATGAAATCTCTTTTTAAAATTTGGACCCTGGATCGTAAGAAAAAAAGCTTCATTGTTGTTGATGATGAGGAGAGTGGCGATTTGTATGCCGAACTTATTTTAAAAGGTAAACGAGGTATTAATAAGTTTTTTTAAATACCTATGATTTAACAATTTTTTTTTAGCCTCCGCAAAGTTCGGAATTAATGGTTCATCATTGGTCTTGGAAGAAGATGGAACGCCTATAGAGAACGAATGTTTAAGTTTCGTTAAAGAAAAAACTTTTACTTTATTGGCCAAGGACGCAAAGTGGTTCAAAATATCGTCCGAGTGTGGCAGTACATCATCTTCAATGGCCACTACCGTAACTGTGGAATCCGACTATTCGAAACTCACAGCCTCAGACGCAACCGGTAATTCTTCTATAGAAATAACAACAGTTACTGATTGTAACACCGAGTATTATTGGCACACTTTTGAAATTCCTTATGAGGCTCTAAGTGAGGAACATAAGCAATTACTGGAAAAAGGAGTGTGCCCTAAGCAAGTAAAATCTAACTTGGTTCATCTGATTGTAAATAAAATGAGGTCGTTAAAAAAAAATATACCAAGCAAAGCATTCAAAATAATAAGCAAAAAATTGATTGACAAATATCCTGTGGCTCTAAGGGATATCGACGAGGACGGAATTGTGTTAGATGGAACGCATTCTCTTATGCACAAACTACAGGAACGCAACAATTATCTAAACAGGCCGCATAAAAATACTAATTCGCTTTCTGAAAATCCAGTTAAAACAAAAAAAAGATAAGTTAGTGCAAGTGCAGGTTGCACTAATTGGTCTCCTCAGTTACCAGCTATATCAGAAGAATATAAAAGCCGGGAAGAAATTTCATGGATAACAGAAGAAAATTTTGTAGATGTAATGGAAAAAAATTATGCCGAACAAAGGCAGTTTCTGAACAGGCTTTCCCCACCATCCATAACAGAAATACAAGAGGATTGGCCAATTCTTCTTTCTAAAAAGGCAATTTTTTGGCACTTTTCAAAACTAACAAGCTGCGATATACACTTATTAGATCAGAGTAAAGGAAAAATTGAAAAGCTAGTACGCTATTGCCAAAAAACTACTAAGGGTAATGAAAATTCTAATCCTGACACAGAACCCATTGGATTAAATTTATTTTGAAAATTGGATGAAATTTACGTTAAATTTGATAAGGTAACTGTTTGTTTTATTTAGCTTTACATAATATTTCCTTATATAGCATATTTTTTAAATTCCAGAATCTATTTGAATTGGTTGAAGAAGATTTGCCTATCACACCCGTCATTCTTTATATACAAAATGGTAAGAAACTATATATAATAATAATACAATTTTTCTAACTATATATAATAATAATAATACATTCTTTCATAAATCATATTTTAACTTAAAATCAAAATTAACGATGTTTTCATTCACAAAAAAAATGACAATAGTAATTTTAATTAAGAAGATTATATATTTAAGAAAATTATACCTACTATATAAAAAAATATTTTTTTAGTTAATATTTAAAAAAATGCCCATTCTTACATATTCTTATTTCAGATGCCAATTCTTGTGTTAATGGTATTCTTATTTCAGACAATATATCTCATTTTTGGATATATTTGGAAAAACAACAAATATGTAGCGAGGGATACGAAACCCTGGAAGGAGCTTTCAAAGTACTTTTTGCGATCTTTTTCAATTTTAATATTAAATATCCACCAAAAACATACGTAACGCTGGAACTCATACAACGCTACATATTTAAAATCCACCCGGACACTGGATGAAAATCCAAGAATGTAGCAGCAACGAAAAAAAAAGATTTTTTCATTGTTAAAGAAACTTGCATAATTTATAATAACTAAAAAAAATTATTCATTAAGAATGTTACTTTGTTTAATTTTTTTATGTTTTTTTATAAACAATGAATAGAGTTTGACTTCTGTTGATTTTTCATAATTTTTAGAATAAATATACACAAAAATGTAAGTAGGGGAGGGTTGGCCAAAACGGGATAGTCGGGTAAAACAGGATACCGGTCCTTTTCTTAAAACAAGCAGCGCCATCTGTTGAATGACGGTGTCAATCGCTAAAAATAACGTCTGTCGAAATATAGCGAAGTGGAGATTCTTATTAATTTTGTTATTGCGGTGAGTGACAATTGACACTTTAATAAAGCAAGGTTACGGTATTTTGTTTTGTAGAGTTTTGTTACGATTTTGTCAGATTAAAGCCGGCAGTTAAATAAGGGTGAGTATTTTTTATGATTCTATGGGTCATTGGCTGTATTTTGAGAGATAAGTGACTGCTATAATTTTTGTTGTTGTTGTGGAAATTTAGAAAAAACTTTAATCATGTGCAGTTGGGTAAAACGGGATACCTGGGAGGTGGGTAAAACGGGACCGTTTTACTCGTTTACCCAACGCCATATATAGGCATGATATGTTTATTCTATGACAGAGGCTAAATTGCTGATAATAATTTTAATCAATATGCTGTTATTGAATAAAAGTTCAATACAGCCTAAATTTTATTTATTTAAATTTATTATGGCTTAGCTTGGTATTTATTTTTTAGGCTTTACATTTTAATATTAACCTATTTATTTACTTTTATTAGCTTGTATCTATTTTCAGATGCCTCTTACAAAATTACTACAAAATTAAATAGATTTTAAACAAAAAATATTACCCAACTGCTAAAAAGATAGAGTGAGATTTTTATATAATGAGTGTTTATTTTTTTTAGGCTTACAATGGGCAAATAAAGCATATAAAAGAAAAACTAATCGACAGTCTTGGGATGAGGAATGTATGCAACAAGCAATAGAAGAGTGTTTGGAAAACCTTCCAAACAAGAAAAAATGCCCCATAAAATAAAAATCGTCGAATCGCATATTTCCAATGTAAACATAAAATACCAGTCTATAAATAGAATATTTCAGACTCCAGCACGCGCACGTGAATTTCACGGTCGAAGGACGTGCAAATGTTTTTTCTTCAGGCGCAGTGACCTACATTCGCCTGTTTTGGCTACAAACGTCTGCGGGCAGACCCCGAGTATCGATTTCAATGGATCGCGCACGTGCATGTGCCCAGAAACGAATTTGTCAATTTGTATTCGTATCGACGATACGGTTGAACGTTCAACGCTTGTTTTCGTGGTTTCGTCTAGTTTTGAGTGAGGTTGGGTTGGGTTGGAAATTAAATAAAATCTAAAAAATTATCTTTGGTTGGTCTGGTAAGAAAAAAAGAACTTTTTCTTTTGTTTCTCCTTTGTAAAGTTGTTACTTATCTTTTTAGTTAAGCACAAGGTGGATTTAGACAATTCAGTGAGAGATTTAAAGTGGACTGTATTTGTGTGATTAAAAGTAAATGTGGAAAGGTCGAAAAACCAGCCTTTAAAGATCCTTACCTTAATATGTCTGTATCCAGCTTCAGCAGGCCTGCTCTGGACTTATTGGGTCTTCCAATTCGGGTTGAATCACTAAGAGTGGTTGCGGGTTTGATAAGTAAATCACGATCTGTGATGCGGTAAGATTAAGACAACAGTTGCGGAAATAAACGTATAGATCACGACACTGGAATCAATGCGCGATGATAAAAGTGCTAACAAGGAAGTCGTCTTCTCTCTGGTCTCCGTTCAGCACAAACCAAAGGAATTTAGAAATTTAAAGGCTATTCTACACGCGCAGATTTGTTGTTGTTAAGACTTAATATAAAAATATTAATTAAACTGGTTATAATAAAAGGAGAAATTTAAATGAAATGGTAGTTTTAATTTGGAGAGTAAAACAAAGAAATATTATAAAAAGAAGAAATTTATAATATTTGAACGTTCACAAACTAAATGTGGACGGACCAATCTTACTGCTTCTAAAAAATGTATTTTTCTTTTTTTTTTTAATTTTTTAGAAGCCGTGAGATAATTTTTTACATTTTATTTAATTTTTTACTTAGCGTAATACCCAAATACATATTTTTAAACTTTATAGATAACGTATAAGGCCCCTTATAATAAACTAAATAAACAGGTTGAAGTTGGAACAACTTCGACGTGCGCCATTCATTGATATCGATACTCGGGGTCTGCCCGCAGACGTTTGTGTTTTGGCTTCTTGCGACGCGGGAAGTATTGTATTTATACTTATTGTAATAGTCACAAGTTAGCTCTGCTGGGAGTAATGTCGCTCTCTCGCTCAAAAAGTTAAAAACGCAACTCTCTCTCTCAAGTACTCTCTACTATAAAATTAATTTGTATGAAGCTCTACGTTATAAAAACGTATAATTTCACGATTGTGACCAGAAACGTTTAGTTGTCCCAAACTAACGTTTACCCATATAAATATCCTATTTATGTGTGTATTGGTGGAAAACAAAACCTGTTGGTTTTGTATGCAGTGGCCCAGTGACAACAAATGAAAGCTGAAGTCTAAGTTCAATTGTTGGTGGCAGCTAGTTTATGGTATTGTTCCAATTCCCAATATTTAATTGAAGAACTCAAGGTAACTCTGTAAAGTATATTCATGGGATGACTGTGTCTAACAAAAATACCTTGGTAATTGTTATTTAGTGAATAACAAATGATAAAAGTGCTCCATTAGTTAAAACTTGTATAAAATAACAAATAACTTGTTTTTCTTCAAGATATTTTGGTGTCAACTTTATGTTAATTTAAACCCAAATTTGGTTTATGTCAAGTAACATGAATATGTCAATTAAGAAAAATTAACACATTTTAGATTAACTAATAATAATAAATCCAGTGCATTTCTTTTAATTAAACGTTCTCTCTTGTTAAATTTAAGAACTAAACCAAACAATAATAATTGTTTTTAACTATATATTGGTTTAATCATTTTGTAATTAACATTATTGGTTTAAATGGTGTGTGGATGAATTAGAATTAAGTACATTTACTCATAAGGTTATTACAAAGATCTCTTTTGGTTTTGATTATGTGTTATTACACAAGTTAAATGTTTATTTACGGTGACAAGTGTAACCTATTTACATATTGGTTGTAATAAACTATAACCCAGTATTTGAAGTGTTTATTTGCTAGTTTCAGTCAACCTTTTATAATTGAAGGTAAACAAACTGACACAACTGTCAAAAAAATCCAAGAGCAAGATAAAATTTGATCCGGTTGCCTTATGGTGTTACAATTAGATTTACCACGCGTTAAATCAATTTTCTATTTCTGTAGAAACAGATTAGAACCCTTACTTAGAAGTGACAAGATAACTACGAAAAGTTAGATTGCCCACTCTAAAGAGGTTCTCGAAGGAAGAATGGGTTACCTTAAGGCTTCAAAGGAATTTGGGGTACCACGAACAACAATTGCAGCCAGAGTTGATAAAATTAAAAAAGGGACTCTTAAACGAGAAAATTTGGCGAAAAAAGGACTAGGGCGTCACAGACCAGTTTTTTCTGAGGAGCAAGAAGCAGAATTGGTGCAACACATTTTGCATATGGAATCAAGACTTTTTGGATTTACTTTAAGTGATCTCCGAAGTTTGGCTTTCCAGTTAGCAGAACGCAATGGATTAGCTCATCAATTTAATAAAAACAAAAAAATGGCAGGTAAAGCTTGGTTATACAAATTTCTAGAGAGACATCCAAACGTTAAACTTCGCACACCCGAATCAACATCACTTGCTAGAGCTATGGGCTTTAATAGACCAGCTGTACAAAATTTTTTCTTTTTACTTTCTGACGTGCTTGAAAAATATAAAATACCGCCTGGGCGGATTTACAATGTCGATGAAACAGGTATAATGACAGTGCCAAAGAAAAGATCCAAATGTTTATCGCTGCGTGGGAAGAGGCAAGTTGGCTGCATATCTTCCGCTGAACGCGGTGTTCTGGTTACGGTGGAAATTTGCATGAGTGCCACTGGTATATTTATGCCGCCTGCCTTTATTTTCCCAAGATCAAGAGCAAAGCCAGAGCTGCTAGATGATGCTCCTCCTGGTAGTACAGCCTTTTTTCATTTATCAGGCTGGATGCAAAAAGAGATATTTTTAAAGTGGTTTAATCAATTTATTGACTTTTCAAAGGCCTCTACAGAACAACCTGTCCTGTTACTGTTAGACGGACATACAACCCACACAAAAAATATTGATGTAATAAGAAGAGCTAGAGAATGCGGTGTAATAATGCTATGCTTCCCACCGCATACAACACACCGGTTACAACCACTAGACGTTAGTTTTATGTCACCGGTTAGTACATTTTATACGTCAGAGGTTCAAAAATGGATGCAACAACACCCAGGTCGGCCAGTTACGATAACCCAAATTGGTAAGCTTTTCGGAAGCGCATACATGAAAGCTGCTAGCATCCAAACAGGTGTAAATGGGTTTAGAAAAACAGGCATTCAACCTTTTAATCCAGAAATCTTTGAAGACTGGATGTTTGAGCCAGCTGAAACTACAGTTACGCCTGTGCACAATCTTGCAGTTCCGATCGAAGAAAATAGGCGCCCTTCAGTACGTACACCATCACCAACTCCACAAGACCAAGTTACAAAGGAAGAAGAAATAGGGTGTGACATGGAAAATATTGAGAATTCTCCAAGAACATCGCCAGATCAGATCAGACCAGATTCTTCAACACCAGAGAAACCTCGCCAACCGCTAGCGGATAAGGAAACATTGCAGAATATCCCTCCTCCTATTTCCTGCAGAAACTTTTATGGAAATGCGACTCCCTCATGTTCGTACACTACCACCAATTTTCAAGTAACACCTGAACAAATAGTTCCAATTCCTCACGCCGAAAGAAAAGTAAATGCTAATGACAGGAGAAGAGGAAAAACGGCTGTGCTAACTTCAACACCGTACAAAGAAGAACTGGAAATATCTATGGAAAAGAAGCCCATTAAGAAACCCAAACTAAACCTAGAAGAAAACCAAAAAGTAAAGAATAATAAAGGAAAAAATAAAAATAATAAATCTGTCAACAAGCAAAAAAAACAAATGACAGAAAAAAAGAAAATTGACAGCAGTTCAGAGGAAGAGGAAGAAAATGGTGAAAGTTGCATTTACTGTACAGAGCTATACTCGAAATCTCAAGCTGACGACGGTTGGGTTATGTGTCAGGACTGTCGAATAGTGATGTCAAAAACTGAAGTATTCGTTACTTAAGATGTACTTATAGTAACGAATACAAAAGCTAATTTTTATTCGTTATTTCGTTACTTTCGTTTCTGACTGATTTTTTCTACTTTAACCACAAGCAACGAATCACGAAAAGCCAAATTTATGCGAACCGAACAGCGAGATGCGAGAGAGTCTAAAAAATTTTATGAACTACGACCGACTATGACGGGATAACGGGGGGTCTATGTAACGGGTTGCGTTGCGCGTTGCGGGTTGCCACTCGGGGTCCAATCCAAAGAGATTATAATTATAATGCCATGCAGATTGCCGATGCCGGTGATGTCAAATGTTCTTTTTTTGCTGTTGGCTGGGATTCACCTACTTCGTATATGGGCTATGATTAGCCGGAGGCTATAGTATCTGGGATTCCCCGTTCTCCGTTCTAAAGAGAAAGAATATCATGTTGTTTATTTTGCTGTGAAAACAGCGGTTCAATATTTTCATAGCAGTTCTCAGGCAAACCAAAAACTATTATCTACACAAAAGCAAATGAACAATGATCCAAAATTTATCCCTTTAAAATTAATAAACGATGTTGTAACTAGATGGAATTCTACATACTACATGTTTGAACGTTTCCTACAATTAAGTGAACCCTTAAGAGCGACTGTCGGAGTGTTACAGAATCCGATAGAATTACCAAATGCGGAAGAGTGGACCTTGTTAGATGAAGTATGTAAGATTTTAAAACCGTTTGAGCAAGTTAGTGTTGAAATGTGTGCGGATAAATCAGTTACACTCTCAAAGGTCATTTTAATTGTAGGAGGTTTAAAAAAAGCATTGCACAAATTAAATTCTAACACAATTATTACAGATACAGGAAAACAATTAATCAATCAGTTATCAACTTCCATTGAATTTAGATTTAGAAATATAGAAACTAATATTACTTTGGCGAAATCTACATTTCTTGATCCTAGATTTAAAGCAAAAGCTTTTAATTTTGATATAGCTCTACAAAAAGTAAAAGAAAAGATTTAAGAAGATGTTGTAAGACAAATTAATAAAATACAGGCTGAAACTGTTCCTACTGTAATTAATGAATCTGAAGAAACCGCAATAGAAACTCAACCAAACACTCTAAGTGCAGATTTAATTTGGGAGGACTTTGATGAAACTATCAGGTCTACTGAAAGTAGTATAAGTCCTACAGCTGCAGCTATCACAGAAATTAGAACTTTTTTATCAGAACCGAATATCGGTAGAAAAGAAAATCCCTTACATTGGTGGCGAACTCGTCATTTAACATATCCCCAGTTATCAGTTTTGGCTCAAAAACATCTTTCTGTTGTTGGAACTTCAGTTCCCTGTGAAAGACTCTTCTCAAAAGCAGGACAAATTCTTTCTGAACGGCGCAACCGATTAAAATCAAAAAACGTAGAGAAACTTATATTTTTGCACTGTAATAATGACATATTATAATGATAATGAATCGTATTTGTTATAATATTAAATTATTAGGTTAAATTTTGTTTTAAAAAAAATGTTATTTGGAAAGAGTAGCACCCTAAGTTTCAATTTGTTATACATATATTTAATGTATGGTATTAAATTTATTTTTAATTTTAAGTGAGCTTACCAACACATTCATTTTGTTTTGTTTTTTGTTTAGATTTGTAGTAATTTGCCTAAATTAATATAAGTTTGTCTTATGAATGCGTTCATTTATTTATTTTTTTAAATATACCTACTTATAAGGATCTAATAGGACCTACTTTATAGGAAAAAATATAAACTAAATGTTTATCATTTTTTGTACGGTCTAAATACATCTAATCGTAATCGTTATACTATAAAGAAAATATACCTAAACAATCATAATATAACACTGCATATTCGGAAAAATTAGGAGATTTAAAAGTGCAAAAAAAAATTCTATAACTGATTGATTGTCCAATATCATGAACATACGTCGTACATAAGTTTGTATCTAAAACAGCAATAAATTTAAACGAATTTTAATCAATATACTCATAATATCAAAAATAACGAAAGTAACGAATACTTGTATCGAAAGTAACGAATCGTTACAAGTACCTAAAAGTAACGGAAGTTTACATCACTACTGTCGACATTGGGCTCACGAAGCTTGCGGAGGAAGCTGGAAGCCGGAGTGGAGAATGGTGATGGGCCGTACTCATGCGATTTTTGTCATGGCTAAATTAGTAATTTTAATGTTTATTTACTTTTAAGGATTTTATAAGACACTTATTTTATTCTGTTTTTAACTTAAATTAACATTAAAACTTTTAACTTAACATTAAATTAAAATTAACAATTAATATGATTTTTTAATTATTTTTAAACACCATCCCATTTTACCCGACCAGGTGGGCAAAACGGGATACTTTATATTTTTTTAAAAATATATTTTTTTCTATGTTATAATCAAGATAATGAAGAATAACAATAGTTAACCATAAAAGAGAGTCAATGAGGAAGTTCCAGGTAAAAAATTATGGATATCATTAGCATAGTTAGTAAGTAATGGGTTAAAGCACTTTAGGTATCCCGTTTTGGCCAACTTTCCCCTACTCTTAACTGTAGAAATGATATTTGGTTGTATCAACTTTTGTTAATAGTCTTTTAAACTATTAAATAAGGAGTTCTCAAAATATTAATAAAAATTTTTTTTTTTTATTTTTAAATGTAATTCTTCTAAAAATTATTTCTAATTGTTAAGGATGTTTTGTTGTTATTAAGGAGTTTTTTTTAAAGGTTTTATAATATTAATAATTATTGGTTATTAAAAAATTAATCTTAGTTATTAAGGACTTCATTCTCAATTTTTGGCATTTCTTTTCAAACTGGTATTAATTATTTTATTAACAAATAATTTTCAAGAATAAGAATTTTGTAGTATTTTAAATATTTTTAAAATACTCTTAATTACATATTAAGAATTAATTTTGTTACTTATTTTTTAAATAATAATTAATTAATAATTAATTTAATTTTTAAATAATTTTTTTCCATAATATCTAATTATATTAATTATTATTATAAGTTTAAGATTTATAACCATTTTATATTATTCTTTCTTTAAACAAATATAAATTCTTTAATTTTTATTATTCTTGAAGCTGTTATTAATTATTATATATATTATATTTTTTACTTGTATATATTCTAATTTTTATTTTCATAATTATTATTCACAAATTATTAACAAGAAAAATATCAAAAGATAGCGGTTTGTGAAGTTGTTACTGGATTTAAGAAATAAATTTTTATTAACTTAATTTGTACATGTATTTTTTTACAGAATATTACCTACATAAAATTCAATAACCAATATTTTAAAAATAAAACTAATAGTATATATATTACGTAAAATTTATCCTGAAAAATTTTAGTGCTTTCAGAAATACATTACGGAATAAGATTATTTTCAATTATAAGTTAGGTATATTTCATTCGAGGAAATACTGAATATATACAGAAACTAAATTATTTTAAGGTGTATATTATGTAAAATTATGAGAAAAGAGAATATGCTTTTAGCAATATATTACGGAAAAAAATAATTTTCAATCATAAGTTAGGTACATTTCAGTGGGAAAAAAAACTAATTATATACAAAAACTATATGAATTTAAGCTATATATTACATAAAACTTTACAGAACCAATAAAGGAAAAGTTTACAGTACAAATTACTTAAAACTGTCAAAATAAATATGCGGTAATTTTACGGTACTTTACGTGGGTCCCATTATGGCCAACGTAAAATTACTGAAATTTACATATATATTTTTTGTAGTGTACGTTCGAGAAAAGCAAACCGATCCGTTTATTATAAATGAATATTTCAATTTACTTGAGGGAAGCCTTCAACGGTTAAATTTGGCTGACAAACCACATCTCATATGAAATTTGGATGAAACGAGTAAATGTACAGATCCTAGTAAAACGAAAGTTGTAGGAGAAAAGAGAAAACCGTCTGAAAAACCAACTGGAGGCACCGGAAAAAAAACTTCACGTGTTTAGTAGCTGCTAATGCTAGTGGTGAAAAGGCACCACCTTTAGTAATTTTTAAGGGTTTAAACTTATGATCCAATTTGATTCCTGAAAGTACGGATAATAAATGTCCCAACATGACTTTTGCGGCTAGTAAAAATGCCTGGATAAACTGCGAAATCTTTATTAACTTTTTAAAGAATAATTTGGTTACCACATTCACTGAAGAGAGGCCTGTACTGCTGATATACGATGGACATGACACCCATATTACCGAAGAAGTTGTACAGTTTGCAAAAACTCAAAATATTGAAATTTTAAAATTACCAGCCCATACAAGTCATTTGTTGCAACCCCTAGACCTTTCTGTTTTTAAATCAGTTAAAGTATCTTGGGATGAAAGTTTGTGCGTTTGGCAACGAAAGAATCCAGGAAGGCGTGTTTCAAAACGGGAGTTTGCACTTGGAAAGATTTGGGCCAATTTGGAAACAATATTAAAAGTGGATTTCGAAAAGGAGGAATTTTACCATTTAATAGGAATGTTATAACCCCTGACATGTATGATCGTGATATATGGTTAAAATACCAACAATTTCAGCAAATGTTTTAAATGGCAAATATGCCGGCAATTCCCCATGTTGAGGCACGAATTGGAGACACCCTGTACACTGTTTAAGTCGTGTTGTAAAGTAATTTAAGTATGTTTAAATAAACCAAGAAGTAAAATCTTAAATATCAAGAAAAATACTTAACAATTCCATACTTTTGGACATAATATGTGTAAGTTTATTATGAGTGACATACTTTTACAAATTACTGAAATGGGAAACAAATTTTTCACGTATCCCAAACGCTAGGTTTACCGCTCTTCTTCTATCAACTGGCAAGGGATGGAATATCTGTACTGGCATATCATTGTGTTCTTGTAGATTAAGATATTTTTGGTCAATATTTTTTTCCCGTAAAAAGTTGTGTAATACACAGGCTGTTTTTACAAGCTTTGTAGCCGTGCTAACTTTTACTTCTAAGGGTCTAAAAAAAAATCTCCATTTGTGTGCCAGTATGCCAAAAGCGTTTTCCACAACGCGACGAGCTTTACATAGATGGTAATTGAATTTTTCTTTATTACGGTCATATCTCGCTTGTCTGTAGGGAAATGGTCTCATTAAGTAAGTACTTAAGGTAAAAGCTTCATCGCCTATCAAAACACATGGAACCTCATCATCTTTACCGGCAAATGGCATGTTAGGAGGAATATTAAATGTGCCATTTTCAAATCTTCTTCCCATAGCAGATTGCTCGAAGATACCTCCATCACTATTTTTACCATAGGCACCAACATCTACACAAATAAATTTATATTCAGGGTCAACAATCGCCATGAGAACAATTGAAAATTTTTTTAAGTAGGAAAAATAATTTGATCCACTATTTTGGGGACACCTGATTGTCACGTGCTTCCCGTCTATGCTTCTTAAACAGTTGGGAAACTGCCATAAGTTTTCATAGCCCAAAACTGATTTTTCCCATAGCTCTTGTGTGGGCTCTGGCATATAAATTGGCTGCAGTTTACTCCATATAACAGTGCAAACCTCTTCAACAATTATAGCAACTGTTGAAAATCCCAATCGAAAACTGTGACCGATTGTTTTGTAAGAGTCGCCGGTTGCCAAAAATCTAGAAAAAATATGGTGTCTTAAATCTCTCTTTCTGATACCAATAGTTATTTATGTTGTAAGGGTATTATGAAGATGTTTATGCCCCCGAAGGCAACAATCTTACAAAGCAGAGGGCCTTTGGCCCGAATTGTGAGTTGCCCGAGGATATAGACATCAAGTAATGCCCGTGGTACATACCATATTTTATGTCCTACTTCATAAAATTCCAAGTTAAATTAAAAGAAAAATTAAAATCACGAAATTTTTACCTACATAGTTGCTAAATAAACAAAGTGTGTTCATTATTGTTAAGTGTCAAAGTCAAAACTTAATTAATTTCATATAAAATCATAATTTTTTTATAAATATCGAATAAAACCTCCCTAAATGCTGCCAAAGCTGTGGCAAATCTCATTCCCGAGCAGTCAAAAGACTTATACAATAAAGAATTTAAGAGGTTTTAGAATGATTTATTAATTAGTTATTTTTGTTAATGCCCTAGGGTATTATATAGCATTTAATATGTCTGGTAACTATGATGTTATGAAATAATATTATACGAGTAGGACATAAAAAATATTTCAGCAAAAGGTATTAGCAAAAAATATTTCATTGTTAATTTAGATTTATTTAAACGGGCATGTTTTAATGGTGTACTATTTTTATTTGCAGGCGACGATTTAAAGAAGCGCTGGAAAAATTTGAAGGATTGTTTCTCAAAACACTTACGCTCCGAGAAAACCCGAACTGGACAAGCAGCTAAGTCGATCTCTCGCTGTAAAGCCTGGCCTTGGGCACAGCATATGGAAAGTTTTCGACCTTTCTTACAATTTGCTGTAACAGATTCTAATATTGCTGATACCAACATAGGAGTAAGTGAAGAAATTGAAGCATCTGACGTTCAAAATGAAGCTACACAAATGACTGAAAACATACTAAGCGAAGCAAGTACTGACCAAGAAACATCGAAGCAAATTTCATGTCATAATCGAAGACCAGAGAAAAAAAGAAAATCGATGGAACTTCCAGCACCCAACAACTCATCATCTGCTGATAAAGTTATTAAGTACTTAAATGAAAGGCACTCTGACATCAAAAGTAACTGCAACAGCATAGATCTAACATTTCAAGGATATGCTGCAAGCGTGAAGAGACTATCGAATCGACGGCAGACTGTAATTAAATTTAAAATTGCTAAATTAATTATGGAAGAAGAACTCGCACAGGAGGCGGAAGCTCAGGAGCAAAGCCGGCCAGGGACAAGTTATTCAAGGGCTTCCGCTTCTTCATCTTACGAAATGGATTTGCGATCTCCATTTGACAATGAATCTTCCTATCACGAATTATCAAATCATTATCTACCTGGAAGTTCTAATGACCTGAATTCTTCCGGTGCAACTTGGTATGAGGATCTGTGTAAAACCACCATCTAACTCCATAAAATGTGTTTTTTTCTTTAATTTCTTTATATTACTTTGGAATAATAAACTTGCTTACAAAATGTTTATGACTTACCTTAATGTGACGGCTAATCGTTCTGTTGCGCCAATCGGTTCTCTAAATGTAGTTTCTTGTTTTGTAATATCGTCCTTGATAAGATTTATTATTTCATCAAAACATTCAAAATTCATTCTAAAGTAAGTATAGAATCGATTTTCGTCTCTACGGAGCTCAGGATATAACCTATGAAATTCGCCTTCGTCCTTACGTTTTTTATTAATCTCGTGTACCCAAACGTTCCGTCTTTTTATCCTATAAAAAACAGAATAACCTAAGTGGATTCTTGTCTAATGGACGAGAAGTAATTAGACAATCTGAGATTACCTTCGCCTATCATTATTGCAATTTTCATCTTCATCCAATAATATTGCAAGAAGTAGTGCCTCTTCCTCAAAATCCTCCATTGACACTTTTAACCCGCCCTCAGATTTAAAATAAGCTGTTTATGTATGCGTGCACTTCGACTGAGCCTAATCGCGATCGCGGATATGTGTCCACCCCTTCTGAACGCAAGGATCGCCATCGCGATCGTGGTCGTGATCGCGTATATGTGTTCTCCGCTTTATGGGAAGCTGGAATAAAAAGCATAAAGTCTCATTTAAAGAGGCTAACGGGCTCAAGGTCTTTTACGTTTGAAGAGTTTAATACATTGCTCCTCCAGGTGGAAAGTATACTAAATTCTAGGCCACTCTGTCCTCTATCTAGCGACCCTGATGATAACACAGCCTTGACGCCAGCCCATTTTTTAATTGGACGTACCTTAACAATGCTACCAGAATTGAATATCACTCATGTTCCCGAGAACCGTCTAGATAAATGGCAATCTATACAGTTAATGGTTCAGCAACTATAGTCTAAATATCTAAATGAATTTCAAATGCGGCAAAAATGGCGTACTAACGCTGACCAGATGCTGAAGGTTGGATCCCTAGTTTTGGTGAAGGACAATAATGCACCTCCGCTACACTGGCCCCTTGGTAGAGTAACTGCGCTACATCCAGGACTAGATGGTGTAACCCGAGTAGTGACACTTAAAGTGCGTGGTACCGGAGTAAGGAGAGTCATAAATCGTGTGTGCGTTTTACCCATAGATACTTAGATTTAAAGGTTATCTACTTAGGTTTAATACAGAACTATGTTGTTTTAGATTTATTCTTTGTAAGTTTTTAGAGTTTTTTTAATCTATATTATTTTTCGAAAGAACTGCGTCCTTTCAAGGCGGGTGGCATGTTTAGAATAAATATAATTTCTTATTTTGTGTTATAAGCAAATGGACCTATTTTATATAACCGGCAACATTGATTAATTTTAAGTTTGCAACTATCACGTCGCGTCCTCGCTCTCTTCCATTCGACATGGCGAACGATACGTTTTGGTTTTCTTCGTTGTATTTAATTGTAAATGTATTACGGTAAAATAAAGATTTAAAAAAGGAATATGGTCAATCGTCAATGATTAGCCCGACGTTTACACACCATATGGTAATTATTTTTCACACACAAGTATAAAAAGCTACCATATAATATAACAGATCTTGCGTTGTTGCCAAGTTCAGTATGTTCCAAAGTGCCATGGATCAAAGACGTGTAGCTTTATTAGCGCTTCTTTTTAGGAGAAGAAAAAAAAACGTTGTGCTTTTAACAAAACTCGGCAGTTCTGGATACATCCTTTGTTACAAGCAAGATACGTAGATGGGGCTTCTTATACACTTGCTTCAACATAAAGAAACATTTTTCAATTATTTCCGGATCAGCCCAGAAACTTTTAATTACCTACTGGAGCGTTTATTAGACTCTATTGAAAAAGAAAATACAACGATGAGGTTAAGTATACCTCCCAAAGAAATTTTGGCAGTTACTATAAGGTAAGCAACGTTTATTTTTTTATTACAAATAACGTAAATGATACAAATTCTAACTAACTTTACAAATAATATAATATTTTAATTATGAATATTGGAAATGAAGTTATTGAAAATTATTATGCGCTGATAAATCCTAAAGTACATAATCTCTAGGGGAGTGGTACCCATATTCCGGTGTCTGGTTTGGATAAGATGACTGATGAGATGTAGACGTAAGGTGAGAAGAGCCTACTGATATATTTTTCTACTGATGATATTTTTCCTTTAATTTCTTTAATCAATGTAAGTACTCCCATACGAAATTCTAGCTTTTCGTCCTCTGTAAAGTTTTTTATCGTAGATGTTACAGATTTAAAAAACGCTGTATCTTCATCTATTTCTTCTGGAGGAGGCCGATTTTTGAGAAGATGCTTCTATAGCTTTTAAAATCTGTTTCATCCAATTCTGATATTTTATTTCGTTTTCTAGAGAAAGAAGAACTTGGTCCTGGCTGTGTACTTTTACCTTGATTCAACAAAATGATTCTTCATCGTCACTCTGTTGATTATCGGTATTGTCGCAAATACTAGAAGCAGTATCATCTTTCTCTAAAATCTTCAACAAGAATTGCAGTTGGTCAAAGTACACGTACTTCTTAAGTCGTTTATCCCCGCTCTTTTTTTTCAACGAAGTTGCGAAAGCATCTCTAATGTGTTTCCATTTGTCATTGATGGCTTTTCCTGCAAAAAATATATTTATTTGTTTTGGAAAGTTATACGATGGCGGTCAAAAAATCTGCACAATATAATATTTTTTTTTAACTATTTGTCTTAAGTAATATTTTCTATTGCAAGTTTTTACTTGCTCCAGAATTAAACTTAAAAATTGAATAATCTTATTGTTTACAGATACCTAGCGAGTGGAAACACTTTTACGGACCTACATTATACCTATAGGTTAGGTATTTCTACAATAAGTGAATGTGTTCGAACGGTCTGCCAAGAGTTATGGAATCATTTTAGAGAAGAATACTTGCCTACACCTCCCCAAGAAGACTGGATGAATATTTCAGAATATTTTTTGAAAATGTCAAATTTTCCGCAATGCATTGGAGCGGTAGATGGAAAACACATTCGAGTTTAAAAATTCCGACATAGTGGCTCCATGAACTTTAATTATAAACATTATTTCTCCATAATTCTAATGGCAGTTGCGGACTCCTAAGTTTGTGTATGTTGACATAGGAGCTTATGGAAAAGATTGTGATTCCTCGGTTTTTCAAGAAACCATATTTTATAAAAACTTATTTGGCACTCTGAACATTTCCAACCAATCTATTTTAAAAGATGCAAATATAAGCTTGCCATTTGCCTTGGTTGGGGATGAGGCCTTCCCTCTAAGTGAACATTTGTTACGGCCATTTGGGGGACATAATCTAAGCGTCAAAAAAAGGGTTTTCAACTATCGTTTAACACGAGCACGAAGGTTTGTGGAATGTTCGTTTGGTATATTAACCAACAAATGGAGAATTTTTCATAGACCACTAAATGTTTCTAAAGCATTCGCTAAAGATATTGTTAAAGCTGCTATAATTTTACACAATGTGGTTCGTCAAAAAGATGGATTTCGCCAGATTGACATGGATATTGCTTTACATACTACAGGATTACAAAACTTTCCCCATCGCGGAGCTGTCAGAGGTGAAGGCATGCCAATAACGTAAGAGATGCATTTACAGAATATTTTATAAGTCCAATCGGCTCCTTACCTTGGCAAATGACGAAAATATAATTTATTGTACGTTATGTATTCATTTAAATTTAATTAATGATTAAATAAACATGCTTTCATTTTAAATTAATTATTTTTATTTTTGCCTTATTAACGACGGATGATTAGACCAACATTAGCAGACGAAAAATATAATTTAGAGAACTTACAATAAACTTTGCAAAACTTTTAAAATGCCAAAAGTTTTTGTTTAACAAACTATCACTAAAATTAAATTTTATATTTATAAATATAAATTTTATACTATTTAGAACTAAACTGTGTCTTACCTGCTTCCACTTTTTCGTCTTGCATATTGTCAAAACCATCTATTATTGATATACAGTGTGGTGACTTTAACTGGAATAAATTCAGTTAAAACTAATCAAAATTTATCTCGCAAAATTCCTGAGATCCGTCGATTTTTGTTTATTTTTTTTTTTCACATTTCAAGATAGTTTTCGTATTTTTTCACCTACAGGGGGAGGGAGGGCGCCAAATTAAGCCCAACTTTTTTTTTCAAATGGAAAGCCACTTTTTTTTAACTCTCATTGAAAAGAGCCCTTTTTCTTGATTAAATTGCCCTATTTACTTTTGTGATTATCTAAAGGAGAAATACGAAAAAACCATTAAATTATTAAAAGTTGCGTTTAATGTATAAGATGCTCAAAATGAGCACCATTTACTTGTTGGCAAAGCCCAAGACGATAATAAAATTCGTTTCTGACATTTTCTAACACTTCTGGAGATATTTGTCGGATATCTTGCCTAATACGTTCTTTGAGTTCATCTAGGTTTCCTGGTTTGCTCATATAAATTTGACTTTTCAAATGCCCCACAGAAAAAAATCAAGTGGGGTGAGATCGGGAGAACGTGCCGGCCACTCGATTGCACCCCTTCTACCAATCCATCTGTTTGGAAAATTGTCATCTAAATACTGGCGTACATTACGGGCATAATGTGGGGAAGCACCATCTTGTTGCATGCAGATTCTTTCATCATACAAATCTGGATCTAACTGACTGGGATATAAGGCACGTAAGACTGGAACTAGTTCATGTTCAAGAAATTCTAGATATCTTTCCCCAGTTAAAGTATCATTGAAGAATATGGGCCCAATAACTTGCCTGCCAATTATGCCAGCCCAAACATTAGTTTTCTGGGGATATTGTGTATTAGTTTCCCTTACCCAGTGTGGGTTCTCGTCAGACCAGTACCGACAGTTCTGCTTATTAACATAGCCATTTGGAAAAAAAGGATTCACTCCGAAGATATGCGATTTTCGTCAATGGCGTTCATCATTAATTTACAGAACTGAACTCTGCGATCTGAATCGTCTTCCAATAACTCTTGAACGGGTTGCATTTTATAAGGTCGTTTGTTTGCACTTTTTAATATTTTTAACACAGATTTATGATGAATAGAGTTTTCGCGAGCTACTCTTCTGGCTGCAGTTACCGGATTTTCTTCCATCGCTAACAATACATTTAATTGGGTGTTAGTAAGTACGACGAGAAGTACGACTTCTGTCCCCATAACCAATCATCATTAAGATTTCAATCTTGTGAGATTCGGATAAATAAGGCATTTTTTCAATATAAGTTAACTTATTTAACAACTGGTTGAAATTCACTTTTACAGTGACACTACAACAATGTCAGGAAATGACTCGAAACCAATAAAATAAACAAACACGCCAAAAATTTACCAACACAAATTATTTCGAGACTTTTAATAATTTAATGTTTTTTTTTTTCGTATTTCTCCTTTAGATAATCACAAAAGTAAATAGGGAAATTTAATCAGCAAAAAGGGCTCTTTTCAATGAGAGTTTAAAAAAAGTGGCTTTCCATTTGAAAAAAAAAGTTTGGGTTAATTTGGACCCCCCTGTAGGTGAAAAAATACAAAAACTATCTTGAAATGTGAAAAAAAAATAAACAAAAATCGACGGGTCTCAGGCATTTTGCGAGATAAAATTTGATTAGTTTTAACTGAATTTATTCCAGTTAAAGTCACCACACTGTATCTCCGTCCATGCATTTGTTCTTTTTACCCGATCTTTATAATCGTCTGTTGTTTTATCCCATAGACATGGCCTTTGTTCAATTAATTCGATCAGACTTAGCGGGTCATAGGTGTATTTCGTATTTTTTTTCGCCATGTTGACCAACACGCAACGCTGTCCAAATGATACTGGATAAATCACGATAATATATGTTAGATTGTAGATTCCAAAAATAACTTTTTAAAAAAACTTTTATTTCAAATTACAAAAATAAAAACCGACATAGGTTTATCTTATACTAAATACTTAATAATAATGCTCTTAGAGCTAACAAGTAATGGCTTTTTATATAAACAGAAAATGCTGACTATCATGAGAACAATATGATAACGTTCTTTCCACAGTCTTTTTAAACAAACAACAGCTAAGCATAAAAGGTGCTACGTTTGCTTATTCCTGGAAACGCCTACGGATCTGGTTGAGACGGTAAACATGTGGGTGACCTTGGTATCGGGTTTCGTGGTATATTCTCATCTAACAGCTCCCCTTTTAAAAGAAAAGTTGGTGTTAATCTAAACAGCAACTTTTAAGCAGAACTCTTATTGGCGTTGAGTTCCATTTCTTCTTCTTGGTCTCCTAGGTGGATACTAGGACGTCTTCTTGGGACCATCCTCGAAAGCTGCTCTCTAAATGTCTGTATTCTGGGCTTAGGTTGGAATGGTGGGAAGTCATCATTGCTTGAACTATTCGTCTCTATACCAATGGTTGGAATTCGACGTCTTCGGCACTTGCAAGTAATGTAAAGAACTATGAGCAGAACTATGGATACAATTGTTGTAATGGTGAACCAATTCATGTGTTTTTCGATGAAGGGTTGATTGATTAGTTTGTCAAGCTGTTCGGAATACTGATTGAGATTATGTTCGGCAATGTTCTGGTCATCAACATTTAGTTCACTGATGCGTAATGGTTTCAGTTTCGGCATTTTCGTTTTCTCTGGCAATTGATCACAGCAAGAGTATGGAATCAATATTGGATCAATGAGTTTGGCTTCGACGAAGTCTCATTTGTTTCTCGTTCAAGTGAAGCTTGGATCCTCGTACTTCCAACAAACGCACCACAGGTAGTTCCAAGGATGACTACGGTATTGTCCGTGAGAATTTCTGAGACTATACCTTTGTTTTGACACTTAATGGTGATTGGAACTGGACTTGATGTTGTGACTAGCCATGAGTTTTGACGGATAAGCTGCACATGGTAACCCTCTGCATAGAAAATTGAAGGTCTATAGGTTTTAGGCAATTTTGTATGTTGGCTAAGGAGTTGTGCTTCACAGATCGCATCACCGTCGATGGGGTACGGAAGTACATTAGTACAGATTTTCGTTGCCCTGTCGATATTTTTACAATGGTCCAAGTTTTGAAATGTAGTGAAAAACAATGAATCATAATCACGCGCAATATAATTATTTGTAGTTGATATTGTGTGATAAAGACCTGTTCAATTATCTAAGATCGGGATTGGATAAAGGCGATACAGGGTATATACTGAGGGTTCAACAAGAGGTATTCTTAAAACAAATACTATTTTTTATCAGATTGATAAGCATCTAATTTGATTAAATCTAAGTATTGAGTAATAGTTGAAGTTGAAATTGGCAAAGGTAAGTTGTATTTTTGTAGAGAGTGAGAGATTTCCCCAAGTGAATCCTCTAAATCTGATGGTTTTATTATAGAGCCATGTAATAACTTTAAGCGTGCAAAGGTGACTGCATTTAAGGCGTCATTTATAGTGTCTTTAATGAATGTATAGCTTTCCATTAGCGATTCACATAAGTCTAGGGTTTTAAATTGTGCACGATAAAAAGCTAGATCATCTGAAAGTGAAGCAATTAAAGTTTCTATTTCGCAAATATTCTGATTAAAGGTTTCTTCATCGATTTTAAGTTTTTGTATGGTAGAATTAAAACTCTTTATAACAGAAGTTGTAACTGAAATTTGTTGTTGCATAAGCCGTTCGATATTTGCCTCATTACTATTGATTTTGTCAATACAGTCATTAAAGTATTGTCCATCTGATGCATCTAAGTTTCCAGTTATTGCTTTCCAAACAGTTCCGATACCGTCGAATATTCCTCGTTTTTCTCTTAAATTAATATCTTTAGTACCGATGATTAATTCTTGATATTTAACGTTTACGTATTTCGAAATTTACTTAAGAAGACTAGTGTGAGTTTGTATTTCAACAAAAGCTGCCATCATTCGATTAGATTTTTCGATTGACAGGCTGTCTAATAAACCGTTCAGGATATTATCATTATGTTCAATTTCTTGTTTAAAGGGAAGTAAATCTTGATATACTAAAGGTGTCCATTTGTCGTTTGAAATTTTAATGTTAATTTCTTCATTAAAAAGAGTCCAACTGTATTGTTAATGGGCGTTATTCGGTATTGGCTGCTGGCGATCGAAGTCAATCCCAGTAACCTGCAAGGAAATGATAGGGAGATAAAACCTATTCTCGAACGTAAACCTTATCACCAACGGAGAATTCGGGTTGTTTTTCCCATATACGTTGATCAAATCTTTCTTTTGACTTTTGTTTAGCATGTTCTGTTCTTTGCCTAGCAACTTTATAAAAATAGCTCATTCTATTATTTAGATCGCGGATGTATTTTGAAATAAGGGCTTCTTGATTGTAAAGTGTTTCTGGGAGTCTATTTGATGTATGGCCAAATACAAGCTCATACGGAGTAAAACCGTGTGTTCTGGTTTTAGT
Source organism: Anthonomus grandis grandis (assembly GCF_022605725.1). Lineage (NCBI taxonomy): Eukaryota > Metazoa > Arthropoda > Insecta > Coleoptera > Curculionidae > Anthonomus > Anthonomus grandis. The sequence goes on from NC_065563.1 coordinate 4,148,889, forward strand.
GTTATTGTAACAAATAACAGCATAAGGTAAAATCGAGAAAGGTTGGTCTTCAGGATGTTCGGCCAGATTTACTCTTATCATTTCGCCTAGGGTCGTATGGAAACGTTCTAAACAGCCATTCGATTCAGGATGGCCTAAAGTCCATAAAATGAGAGAATATGCCGGTGACGTAAAATGCGCACAAACCCACTTTAAACCAAAAAATCAATAAAGGGGAGGCCCCATATTTCCCTGATTAGGTTTACTTGACCGTGAATACATGCATCTCTCTCTTTCACAAGGAAAAAGATAAAGTCGTTATAATAGTTATACCTCTCCGCTTTATTCATCACAGTACCCTTGGAAGTTCGATGGTGTTTCGCAATAAGTCAGTGTGGTCGCACTTGGGAACGCGTTGAGAGTGTAGAGTGTGCGTGTAAATTCAGTTTAATTTGTGTTTACCTACTTTTTTCTTCCAATTTTGGTGTGTTTTAATTTAAAGACTATTATTTTGTGTGTGTTTGTTACTACTAACGTATTAAAGGTAAGAAAATGTAGTAGTCTTTTTAAAAGGTATCTTACAGTGCAAATTAATAAACCAAAAGTGCAACTCCAAAGAAACAAAGAATTTACATTAACTTTATTTTTGAAGTTTTTTGATTTTATTCATATTGTCTGTTTTTTTTTTTTCAAAACATGTAAAAATAAGAACGAATGGTTATTCAAATCATTTAGTTAGTTTATAGATCTATGTAAAATATTTAACTGTTTTGTAGATGTCGCCAAAGAAATTAGGTACGAAAGGGCAAATAATACATAGCGAGGGAAGAGAAATTATTGCCAATGTAGCAGAGTTTATGCATAAAGAGGCAGAAGAAGGATTAACTATTCCTTTAAAACGCTTTAGGTAAGTTATCCAACGGTTAAAAAATCACAGATAATTAATTATTATTAAAATAATGTAACATTTAAATAAAATATTATTTACTTATAATTAACATAATAAATTATTAATATAACAATATAGATATTTTTGTGGCTGTTTAAAATATGAAATATAAAACAAAATTAAGTATACAAAACAGCTACATTACTGTTTTTTATGATATAGTTTTTATTTCTTTGGTAAAATTAATATACAGTGCTTTTCTTTGAAGTCCCCCCCTCATTTATTTTTTGAACGGGCCAAAAAAAATTTTGAAACTTGGCATAAGTAAATTGGTCTATAGATACTATTTTTCACTGTAAACTAGGTAGTTATAAATTCCAAGATGGCGGCTGGGCGACATCTTGAGAAAAAATTTTAAATAGAAAGGGGGGTTGTGTGGTACCTCATTTTAAAGGTCTCAATGAGTACTTTATAACCCTGAAATATTAGACCCATATCTTAACCCGTTTCAAAATGGCGGCCTAATAAAAAAGTTTTTTTTTTATTTTAACGTTTTACATTTTTATGATTTTTGAATAGGTAAAAATCAGTGTACGAAAATAATTGCGTCACTATTTTATTTTGACATAAAAACGACAGTTCTAGATGTCAAAATAACACATAAGCGCCATCTTGAATAAATGCATTAAATAAAAATCTTGTGTTACCTCATTTAAAAGGTTTTATTGAGAACTTTTAATATTTATTACATGGACTCGGTGGACTCCATTTTGACCTGTCTAAAAGTAACAGCCAAAAAAATACACTGTTGCGATTTTATCATTTCACTATATCGAATCACTAACATTTGTCAAAATATTGAGGCAGATGTATTTGAAAATGTTCGACGTGAATTTTCAGATAGGTTATTTATGTGTCAAGAGGTACAAGGAAATCATTGCCAGCATCTTTTAAATTAAATATTGTTTTTCTTTTGATAAATTGTTTATTTGCTAATTGTAAATTAGTATTTTATTGTATTCTATTAAAAACGTTAATAAAATCGCAACAGTGTATTTTTTTGGCTGTTACTTTTAGACAGGTCAAAATGGAGTCCACCGAGTCCATGTAATAAATATTAAAAGTACTCAATAAAACCTTTTAAATGAGGTAACACAAGATTTCTATTTAATGCATTTATTCAAGATGGCGCTTATGTGTTATTTTGACATTTAGAACTGTCGTTTTGATGTCAAAATAAAATAGTGACGCATTTATTTTCGTACACTGATTTTTACCTATTCAAAAATCATAAAAATGTAAAACGTTAAAATAAAAAAAATACTTTTTTATTAGGCCGCCATTTTGAAACGAGTTAAGATATGGGTCTAATATTTCAGGGTTATAAAGTACTCATTGAGACCTTTAAAATGAGGTACCACACGACCCCCTTTCTATTTAAAATTTTTTCTCAAGATGTAGCCCAGCCGCCATCTTGGAATTTATAACTACCTAGTTTACAGTGAAAAATAGTATCTATAGACCAATTTACTTATGCCAAGTTTCAAAAATTTTTTTTGACCCGTTCAAAAAATAAATGGGGGGGGGGGGGCTTCAAAGAAAAGCACTGTATACATACATATGTATATAAATAAATTTTATGTTACGTCTTAGAGATTTTCCGATTACGTTTAAAAATCACAATATTAATATTCATATAATTTATACATCCTATATTATTTCCAGAGAACGTACGTTGGCTGCTACAAAAATATCGAAAGTTACCTACCAAAAAATAATTGAAGGAGTCGGCCAATATAAAAAATAACCCCTCTTGTTCATTCAGCAGTCCAAGAAAAAAGAGGCCCAGGAAATCACGTATACTTGACATTACTTCGACGCAACTTAAAGAAATTAGGAGCATAGTTAATGATTTTTATATAGTGGAAAAAAGAAGGCCTACTCTCAAGTGTACGTATTTACCTTTATTGTGCTTTTTTAATTTTAATCCTATTTTTTATTAGCAGTAATCCTACAAAAGATCATTGACCGATCTGTTATTCATGAGCCTATGAGTATACCATCCTTAGCAAAACTACTAAAGAGCATTGGATTTAGGTATGTATGGTTCAACCATATTTATATTTTGCATTCGTTTGTAATATTACAATTTTTATCTAGTCTTAGCGTTCATTGAAAAAATACTAAAAAGAACACTGAAAAGATATGCATATGATATTTTCATTTATATAAACTTAAAACATAGAAAATTAAAAAAATATTTAAATTAAGTTCAAATTCTAAATTGCGCTACCCATAATATAGCTATTACAATTTCCTGACTACCTGTTACAAACCCTTTTTTAATTTTATTTATTTATAAATACACACCTGTAGGATGCATAAGCATGTTACCTGTAAGATTTTATTTATCTTGAATTTTATTTTTAGGGTTATGAGTTTTTTAAAATTATATGTACCTGTTAGATGTTAATATGTATATAAATTTCTAACTTCTAAACATTGTTTTTTAGATGGAAGAAGACAGATGATAGATAATAGAAAGGCCTTGATGGAATCATATGACATACGTTTGAAGAGAATAAAATACTTAAAACAAATTACCGAATTTAAAAATCAAGGTAGAAATATAGTGTATACTGACGAAACCTATATACACAGTAGTCATACTTCTGACAAAGGTTGGTTTGACGAAAGCCTAAGCGGTATACGAAAACCCATTTCAAAAGGACAGCGATTAATCATCGTTCATGCTGGAGGAAAAAATGGTTTTGTTAAAGACGGTCTACTTATATTCCGCTCAGGTAAGATATAAAAAATATATATTCTGTGCTTATTAATTTCTTACTTATAACATTTCAGGTTCTAAAAGTGGCGATTACCATGACCACATGAATCATGAAAATTTTATGAAATGGGTGGAAACCCAATTACTTCCGAATTTGCCACCAAATTCGGTCTTAGTTTTGGACAATGCATCATACCATAATGTACAAGTAAAAAAGAATGTTACCTCAGGAAGTAAGAAACAACTCATAATTGATTGGCTTAAGGAGCATAATTTAGAACATGACGAGAAAATGACAAAAACGGAACTTTATGAAATAGTTCTTCAAAATAAAAGATTTTATCCGATAAAGTGCAAACTTGACGAACTAATGGAAAGTCACGGACACTTAACTTTGCGTTTGCCTCCATACCACCCAGAATTGAACCCCATTGAAAAAATCTGGGCCACTGTTTAAAACTGGGTAGCAAGCAGGAACACAACTTTTAAGTTAGCAGATGTAGAAGCTTTGACGAGGCAAAAATTTGCAGAAGTATCTGTCGATGATTGGAGAAGCATTTGTGACCATGTCGACAAAATTGAAGACAAATATATAAAAGATCATAATCTTTTTGATGAAACTTTAGATTCCCTAAAATTTACGGTAAACACTGGCTCATCAGATGAAGATTTGGAAACGAGTTCCGACGAATCAATTATCAGCAATGTGGACATTTTGTCAGATAGTGACTAATTTAATAATATGAATATGTATTATATACCGTAATAATATTATGTAGTGTTTTTATGAGCAGTAAAATTTATATACCCTTATGTGGAGTTTTATTTTTAATATCTTTAATAGCTGAAGAAAGAAAAGAAATAGATGTTTTAAAACATATTTTAAAAATTTATTTTTGTTTTAAATATTTTTTTTTTTATATTTTAAGATTTCAACTGATTTTTAAACAAAAGTATTTCAAAGGACATAATCTTAAATGATGATTACATTAATGAATATCAAATAATGTTCGTATCATAATGAGTATAAAAAAAAACATATGTATTTCTTTAACACGTATCGTAAACGTTATTTTGAGTATCTAAAGTAATATATGTATGTAAAGCTAACACTTATATCCACATACGCATAAATAAAGCAAAGAAAAGTTTAAATTTATTTAACAGTATTTTAAACCCCATTTATTTAATAATATTTTAACACAATACACCCCCGGCACTGATTGTTTAGTCATAAACTATCTGCTAGAATTCTACGCTTCTACGCTTAACGATAGCCAGCTTAGATGCGCGAAGTCTGACGTCACCGGCATATTCTCTCATTTTATGGACTCTACACTTGAAAATGTTATTTTCGTATCAAAAAGTTGACATAGGTCTTTTAGAAGTGTGTTATCAAATTCTTTGCCACAATCGCAATGAATTTTTTGGGGCGTACCAAAGTGTTGAAAGTAAACTAAGAGTTTATTTACAATGGTAGAAGCTTTTTTGTCCCGTAAAGGATAAGCTTGAACAAATTTCGTGAGCTCATCGTTAATGGTTAAAGCGTAGTTACGAGTTGGGTATTCAAAAATGTCAATGTTTATTCTTTCGAATGGTGTTCGGGGGGTTTCCGTAATTACTAGAGGTCTACTTAGGTTTTTCCTAACAATTTTGACCTTTTGGCAAATTTCGCACTTTTTTATAAAGTCTTCGATGTTCTTGTTCATACCGCGCCAATTCTATTTTTGTCTAATTCTTCGACTAGTTTCGTTAATTCCGCGGTGTAAATTGTTTTTGCCAAGGTGGTATTGTTCTATTAAAGAATATTAACGGGGATTCATTTGGTAATTGTTTTAATCTTTACAAATCTTGGATTAAAGAAGAGAGGTCCCGACTATCACCAAAATGTAAACTTAATAATTGCTTAACTTCTAAATATGATAATAATAAATTTCTAGAATTGAAAAGTTGTGCGGCTTTTCCTTTTAATTTATTTTTTATATGTATAACTAAAAGATCGCGTTGTTCACCGACTGCCATGTTGTAAGCACAATCGCACGCATGTAAAAATATTGCATTACCATCAAATTCAGTAATTAGAGAAAAAATTTCAGATAGTTTATAAGTTTCAAGGTGAATATCGTGAACTGACGTATTCACTTGTCGATTATGTTGTTCAGTTTCGTTTGTGGTAGACATTATAATATTTTAAATACTTTTTTCGAAATACGAAATTAGAAAATCGAACAGTATAAAAATAGTAAAATAAAATGTGTATAAAATATTAAAATACACAAAAACAAAAATATAAACGAATGATTCAATGCTTTTACTTACAAAAGAACCTTCTTAACCATTGTCTTGTTCTCTGCTTGTTGGATACCAGGGGCTTCACCAGGTGTTCCTTCCGTACCCTTGTTGCTGAGTGAGGACGCTGGATTACCTTAGGGTGCTAGTTGTTCTTACTGTAGCTAATATCACTCGCGAATTTGGATCAACCTGTTTTCGCGGCGTATAACTATCCGTTCCGACTGCGCCAATGTTAGATTGTAGATTCCAAAAATAACTTTTAAAAAAAACTTTTGTTTCAAAATACAAAAAAAAAACGACATAGGTTTATCTTATACTAAATACTTAATAATAATGCTCTTAGAGCTAACAAGCAATGGCTTTTTATATAAACAGAAAATGCTGACTATCATGAGAACAATATGATAACGTTCTTTCCACAGTCTTTTTAACCCTACAATGCATAGTGTAGCATACTATATACACACTTTAAATCGGGTTTCGCTTTGCTGGCAATAGATGGCGCAGCAAGTACAGAATTTTAATTCTAATGTCAGCTGTGTTGTTTTGGCGGTTGGTGTGTGTGTCTGACGTAGTAAATTTGTGTTTTTTTGAACATTTGAAGCGGTTTTGGCAGACAAACTCGATAAATTTGGTAAGTATTCAAACTATTTGTTATATCAGTGCGTATCCAGAATTCATAAAAATAAATTACCGAGTATTCTAATAAAATGTAGCAAATATATCTACAACATGCATTTTATGATTTTTTTTTTTAATCTCAGGGCGATGCACAAAAAAAGGGATTTTCGAAAACCTTTGATAATCCAGGAGTTGGAAAAGTTGGCAGAGCGTTTTCTTGAAAGTGACGATGATCTGGAAGAATTGGACGAAGATAATTTAAGTGAAAACGTTGATAATTGCTTAGAATTGGCTGCTCAAAAGTTTCAAGATCCTGTGGATTACGCCAATTTGGATATTGAAAATACTCCAATTATTTTTGAGCATGAACTAGATGGTGTAGAACTAACCAATTCGAACGTTGAAAATAATAATGAGGCAGATATTGTCGACGAAATAATACCTGAGAATGAAGACGCGAACGGTACAGAAGAAAATATATTTACACTGGATTTTTATTTATATATTTTATTTATTTACACTGCATTCCAATCTATTTGCTGGAAGAAAGCATCTTTTGAACAAAATGTTCAAGGTACAACATTTAGAGGTGATGAAAATCTTCCAACAAATATAATGGAGTTATCAACACCCTATCAGTTCTAAAACCTAATAAGTCAATTATTCCTTTTGCAGTTTAGTATGTAATTTGTTGATTTTTTTTTCAGATACTTTTTTACCGATGAGCTATTTGAGAAAATCACTGAAGAATCGAACCTCTACAGCAATCAAAAAAAAAATTCGAAACCGGCAAATATAACGACTAGAGAAATAAAGAAGTACATTGGTATCTGCATTTATATGTCGGTAATAAATATGTCAAATATCAGAAGATACTGGTCTGAAGAATATGGATTCGAAAAAATAAAAAACACCATGAGTATCAATCGATTTGAAAAAATTCGTGAAATGCTACACTTCAATAATAACACGAAAATGCTTCCTAAAGATCATGCGGATCATGATCGTCTGCATAAATTGAGACCAGTTATCGACTCTTTGAACAAAACGTACCAAACTGTTCCATTTGAAAAGTGTCTATCTGTAGATGAGCAAATGTGTGCAACAAAGGCCCGACACTACATGAAACAGTACATGCCACTAAAGCCTCACAAGTGGGGCTATAAATTATATGTTTTATGTGGTGTTACGGGATATGCGTACCAATTTGAAATATACTCGGGCCAAGAAAATTCTGAGAAATACCGTTTTCCAAATGAGCCTGACCTTGGGGCTTCAGCAAACGTTGTTATACGCTTGTGCCGGTCAGTTTCCAAAAACTGCAATTACATTGTCTATTTTGATAATTATTATACAGGAATTCCTCTGATGTCATATTTATTCTCAAATGGCATTCTTTCGCTAGGAACAGTGAGAAGGAATCGTTTGCCCAACTGCAAATTTTCTAGTGATACTGTTTTCAAAAAAAAACGCGAGGTTCTTTCGAAGAATATGTAACTTCTTTTCAAAATACTCCTTTTGCCTCAGTTTTATGGCTGGATAATAAAGCAGTCACATTACTTTCTACATACATGGGTTCTTCTCCAGTTCAAGAAGTGAAAAGGTTTGATAAAAAAGAGAAAAAACGAGTGGAAGTACCATGTCCAAACTTAGTGTTAGAATATAACAAACATATGGGCGGAGTGGATCTTTTAGATAGTATTTTAGGGCGTTACAAAATCTCAATGAGAACCAGAAAATGGTACTGCAGAATTTTTTATCATTTAGTTGACATTACCATCATCAACGCATGGCTTCTCTATCAGAGGGTAGAGAGGCAAATAGGAACCACAGCCACAATGTCAATGGAAAAATTTCGTGCTGAAATCGCCAATTGTCTGTGCAACGTTGGGCAGAGTGATTCAAAAAAGAGGGGAAGGCCATCTTCTTCACTTGACCGAAATTTAGAACAGAAAAAGAAAAAATCATCTTCAACCGCAATTCCTCCAAAAGATGTAAGAGCTGACAACTTTGGTCACATTCCGAACTGGAGTAATACCAGGCAACGATGTAAAATACCCGGCTGCAAAGGATTTTCTTTTATTTTTTGTGAAAAATGCAAAGTTCACCTATGTTTGAATAAAAATAAAAATTGTTTTGGTAACTTCCATCAATAAACTGTTAAGACCATTTTTCCTTTTTTTTGTATCATAAGTGCGTGTTGTAGCATATGTGATACATTTAAACAAAATTAAAAAAATATATAATAAAAAAACAAAAGATTTTTTTAAATATTTTTTACCCATTCACAGCACTAATTCCTAACCAAAAATATTTTTTTGAAATAAATTTAAAAAATCATGCATTGTAGGGTTAAACAAACAACAGCTAAGCATAAAAGGTGCTACGTTTGCTTATTCCTGGAAACGCCTACGGATCTGGTTGAGACGGTAAACATGTGGGTTGGCCTTGGTATCGGATTTCGTGGTATATTCTCATCTAACATATATGGTGAGTAGTGTGTAGGATCGCATAAGACATCTATTGCTACAAAAATGGCGACGACAAAAAATTACGCGATTTTAGTAGAACAAATCGCATGCACACGCCATAAAGCGTCGTCGTCACCATATATTTTATGGTAGCGCTTATGTATGAAAACGGCTCATTAAAAAACATGAATTTTAGTGTAAAAGCAATATCGCGACCATTTATCGCGCGCTATAAATAGTACCTATGGTGTCAAAGAAGAAATGCCAGTAATTGCCTATTTAGGAGGGTATTGTTGCTGCATTTGCTTACAAGTAATATGCCCCGCCAATTTATGACATGAATTTTTGAAGTTTAACTTCTTTTTCAAATCTGTTTAAAAAAAAATAAAAATACAAAAAAAACCAAAAAATAAAAAAAAACAAAAAAAAAATGAAATATGAACATACTAGTTAAGATAGGTAATACCGAGTGTAATACCTACAATTAATAATACTAAGTACTGTTTTTGATATTAGTATGAGCCTCAAATACTATATATAACCCTCGTTTCAACTCTTATTTTTGCAATTACCCTTATTGAAATGAATGTTAAGACAATTTATTTTTAATAATTAGTTTGTTTACATTCCTCATGAATTGTTTTTTTTTATTTTATCAAAGCCAAATATTTTTTTTGTCAAAGAATAAAAACCATCCCTTATTTTCTACCCCTTTGTCAGAACCGATATTACTCAAAAGAAATCCTAACTAATAGTTTATAGAAATGCAACATGTGTACCAAATTTCAAATCAATATCTTAACTTCTTCGAAAGTTATCGAGGCAATACACAGGTTATGAGGTTATTCCAGAGACAGATGAGACACAATTATTTGCCTAAATTAAGTTTTTACAAGTCTTAACACCCATACTCGTTAAAAAACATTCTACTTTAAATATAACAGCCGATATTATCCTAAATACACGTCTTAAGTTACATAGTTTCGATTTGGGATTGTTGTCTGAGGAAGTTGGGAGTAGTTTAATTCTCAATTTTGAATTTACTTAAATTTTTAGTTTTATTTACACTTTTTGTACCTACTTAAATTCTGCTATGTGTTGAATTACATATCGTCGTATCCCTGCGAAAAGTTACTAAGTAACATTTTACAGAAAAATTAACTAACTGCGTCCCACATTATATTTTTATTATATCTTTAATTTTATAAAGTCACTAACTGTATAAATTTACTAATAAGTTATTTTTTTATGTGTTAAAAATCACCAAAAGAATAAAAGTAAAAATTCCTTATGCGAAAAACCATTAAGTAACTTAATGACTTTTCGTATAAAAGATTTATGCGCGTTAAAATATCACGGCATTTCAAAATATCATCAACAGCAGTTAGTGATCTCTCGCCTAACTGGCGCCATTGTTTACGTGTACTTCAATCGATACGCACCTGATTATTTTTTGCCGTAAGATAGATATATTTGCTTGATGTAAAGACTTAAAAACTTAATAATATAAGAGTACGACTTAGTTTTAAGTGAACCACATTGAGAATGATGAGTTCTCGAAGCTTAAAGCTTCTAAAACTAGCTTTGAATAAGGTAAGTAAAAAACATAACCTTAAAAATGAAAATATTTAGCGTCACGTTTGCTTAAAACCTAAAAATATTATAACATTTGAGATGTTTAAGACTAAAAAAAACGTACTTACTGTTTAATGTTTTTAGCTTTTTCATTTATACTTTAAATGGCTTCTTTTAAATAAAATTGGCAGTTAATGATTTTTCGCATAATGTTGTTAAAATTTATAACGAAAAACAAACTCTTTTTATAAATTCAATCAACTTTTATTTAATCTTTATCCGCCACGACTTCATATGGAACTGTTTTTTTTTTTTGTTTCTTACCCAAAAATACGCCTTATCCTCTAAACCTTTTTAACCTAAACAAAGTATCAAGTTACAAACTAATATTTCTCGACTATCGCTACGTACTTCTTAAGTGCCGCACATCATTACTTTTCCCATAAATAACTGACACTTATTTCGAACCTATATAACAAAAAGATTATTGTCCTTATATTTAAACCGCGTAATATTCGGCCATCCTAATTCTCATTCCGCCCTCGGAAAATAATGATCATAACTTCCTGGCCAACAATCCTTGATGACCTCAACAATCCTGAAATACAAAATTCTACAACAGCAAGATGGCTTAGTGTGGATCTTGGTTGTTCATTTTCTTAAATATGTTTTTTTTTTAATTAATTTAATACTTTGCCTCTTAATTAACCGAAAATACTTTACATTTTCTCCACAGCGATTTATTAATCAATCATAGCATTTCATAGCTATTTTCGAAACTATCTGATGACTAATTTTCATTTCACAACAATTAGTTTATTTTCTATCTTATGTCACTTTCTCAACCCTATTTACAGGTCATTCACCCCATACATTACTCTGGCCAGATTTTTTTTTTTTCAATTCAACTGTTTAACACAGGTTCCCTTTTAAGTCGTCCTGTCCGACTATTTTTATTCAACACAGGTTACCTTTTAAGTCGTCCTGTCCGACTATTACATTTAACACAGGCTACCTTTTAAGTCGTCCTGTCCGACTATTTTTTTTTATTCAAAAATGCCAAGTGCTGTAGTTAAGAAAAGAAACAACAATCCAACAGTTCAAATTCTAAATTCTACATTAACTTTCCAATAAATCAATCAAATGATGTCTATCTCTTGCATCTTCATCGGATTCACTACCTGAACTCTCATTAATCATTACGCTACGATACGGTCGTAAAGAGTCAACAGCAACCAGTGTGTTAAACTTTTTATAGCCTCTCATACCCTTTACACTTCTAATCTTATACCTATCGTTATCAAAAATCTTTTCAATTACATAAGGCCCTGTAAATTTACCACTTAACTTAGAGTTAACGCCGGTCTTACTACAAGACTCACCACCTTTCCATAACACTAAATCACCCTTTTTATATTTTTTCGGTGGTTTTCTCTTTCTATCAAAACAAACTTTCATTTGCTCAGAAACCCGTTTCAAATTTTTACTAGCGTCCTTTCTTTTATCTGAAAAATCAACCGTGATTGACCCTTCTAAATCTCTTTGAACATTATTTTTATACCCGAATAAAAGCCCAAAAGCACTGTATTTAGTACTCTCATTGACAGTATTATTAATGCCCCAAATAATTTCAGGTAACTTATCGCTCCATTGTAAATCACTATCACTAGTCATTGTTCTCATTGCGTCTAAAAGTGTCCTATGAAACCTTTCTACTTGACCGTTAGCCCTAGGCGTCGCGGTAGCTGTCCTTATATGTTTAATCTGTTTACTATCTACAAATTCCTTAAAATATCTACTGGTAAATGCCAACCCATTGTCAGAAACAATACGTTTTGGATACCCTAAATTAAATAACCACCAAAAATCTCTCGTAAATTCTTAATACACTCCGCCGAACCTAAAGTACGACAAGCCTTTGCTACCATGTATTTCGTAAAGGAATCAACAATGGTCAAAATATACGTAAACCCTGATTTACTTTTAGGAAATGGACCAACGTGATCGATATGAACTGTGTGCATAGGCACATCAGGTTTTGCTATAGGATGTAATTTACCCTCTTCTTTCCCGTAACTACCCTTTTTATAATTACAATCTAAACAACTTTAAACATATTTTTTCACAAATCGAGACATTTTTGCAAACCAAAATTGATCCTTTATTAATTTTAAACAACGTACAAAGCCTGGATGACCTGAAAAATATCATGATTCCGTAATCATGATATTTTTGCAATATTTGGAATCGTGCAAATTTTGGAATAACTAATTTTTCGCCATTTAATGTTTTCTTAAAAAGTCGACTATTTTTATATACATATTGCCTTTTAAAATCGGGATTAGAATTATTTTTAATTTGATTTATGATATTTTGTAGTGTTTCATCCTGCATTTGGATTGTTAAAAACCAATCTTCAATATTAATTTTTGATATATGCACCGGCGGATTTCTACTTAAAGCATGTACATGCTTCATAGTACTTCCAGGCTTATGTTCAATTTTAAAATCGTACTCTTGTATCGATAACCACCATCTAGCAATTCTTGGAACTAAATCACGTTTTGCAAAAGTATACCGGACTGCAGAGCAATCAGTTATAATTTTAAAATGTGAACCAATAAGATAAATACGAAAACGTTTCAAGCTTTCTACTACTGCTAAAGTTTCTAATTCATAACTATGATATACCTGCTCAGCCACCGAAGTCACTCGGCTAAAATAAGCCACAGGTTTAACTCCTTCATCGTAAATCTGAAAAGTGGCAAGGCAATTATGGCAAAATTTTTAATAAATTTTCTAAAGTACCCAGCTAAGCCTAAAAATTGTCGAATTTCGTGAGCATTAGTTGGCTGTTTAAAATTTTTGACCGCATCTATCTTAGCTAAACCCGGAGACAAACCATTTGGACCTATTTCATGACCCAAAAATTGAATGCTTTGTTTTAGAAAAGAACATTTTTTTAAATTTAATTTAAAACCTGCCTCAGACAATAACTGCAAAACTTTTTCTAATAATTCTAAACCTTGCTCAGGAGTACTAGTGGGGATTAGAAGGTCATCCATGTAAACTAGAACTTGATCAAACCGCAAATTACCCAGAGCTCTGTCAATAGCACTTTGAAATACAGCTGGCGCATTTATCAAACCAAAAGGCATTTTTATATACTCAAAATGACCATCCGGGGTGACAAATGCCGTTTTATCAACAGAGCCCGAGGCAACAGCTATCTGGTGGAAGCCTTGATTACAATCTAAACTTGTGAAATAATATTTCCCCCCTAACATATTTAATTGTTCTTCAATATTCTTCATAGGATAGACTTGTTTTTTAGTTATTTTATTTAATGACCTATAATCACAACATAAACGATATGAATTATTTTTCTTTTTCACTAGAACAATAGGACTAGCAAAATCTGGATTAGATTCTCTTATAATACCTGCAGAAAGCAAGTCATCGATTTTCTCTCTTACTACATCTCTCTCTTTCAGGGCTAATCTATAAGGGCGATAACACACTGGTTTTGACTCATCTTTCAACTCAATTTTTAGCTCACAACCCTTGACCGTACCCAATTCCTCTGTTTTACTGCAAAAACAGTGTTGCCATTTATTTAACAAAACTAAAAGCTTTTCTTTTATCTCTCTCTCTAACTCACTATTCATATCTACATCGTTCAGGTCTAATCTACTCATATTTATTTTATTTTGTACTAAACTCACCTCGCAACTATTTTTCCCGGACATGTTCGCAGCACATTTGGTGCCTCTGCCCAACAACTTTCCAGCCTTCTATGTTATGGCCTCCTCACCCATATTAGAAACTGGCAGCATCGACAAAGGTCCCCTAACTATAGCTCCTGGTATACAAATCAAAGATTTGCCCAAGTGGAAACATTTTCCATTTACAAAAACGTCTTCTCCATCCTTCACCCCCGTGATATCCACTGAAACGACGTGGGTTGACCGTGGACTAATAATACTATCCTCTTTAAGCAACACAAGTGGCCTCAGATCTTCAGCTTCAAGTGTCAGTTCTTCCAATAAACCAGCAATGTCTTGGCTCAATTTTGCCTCGTCAGAGTGGACCACTAAAGAAATTCCTGTAGCGTTAATAATGGGTTGTCCAATTAAAACATCAAAATCACCTATTGGAAGGTTAGTTATTAAAGCGGATGTTTCTATTTTAACCTCATCAATTTCAATGGTAAATTTAGTTGTTGCCTCACTTACGTAAGTGCCACCTCCAAAAGCAGTTAAAATATTTTTGCATGGAAATGTTGGCAATTTCATTTGGTTTACCACATCGCAGTTTATTATATTTTCCTGGCTACCACTATCAATATATCCGGTTACCAGATGCCCATTGATTTTACAGGATTTCTTGTAAATTTGATTCACGTCGTTGTTTAAAAACTTGACAGATTTTTCCCCAACGTTTTCACGTGACGTGCTAGGAGTAGCAATATTGCGTGAATTTCGTAGGCGGCATTTTTCCTTTTTATGGCCCAATTGTACTCTTAAAACGGCAGTCTTTAGCTATGTGGCCCGGTTTTCCACAAATGTAACATTCGATTGGCTTTTTCGGTCTCACCTTCATGCTTAAATCTTTTTGATTTAGGTTCATACGTAGGACTTTGATAATTTTCTAAAGGTGCTATAAAACCAGCATACAGTTCATCTGTAGTAGTGCATTGGAAAGCACGGGCATTTGCCTGCAATTCTAAGGGTAAACCCTTAATAACGCAGGATATTGCTGCTTCCTTATCCAGCCTGCATTGTTGAATTAGCAACAACTTATCATGATAATAGTGGGTCATTGTCTCATTTGGCCTTTTTTTTCTATTTACTAGCTCTTCCAAAACTGTGGCATAGTCTGTACATCTGAGAAATGCCCTGGTAATAGCCATTTTCCATTCTTCCCACGTTTTTCTGTAGTCGTCAAGACGATTAAACCAGCTACGCGCAGCACCACGTAACTTTTGTTGCATATACGCCGTTTTCTGGTAATCTGTCCAGCCGTGAATCTCACTTAATTGGTCGATTTTCTGAAGCCACCCTACAATTGTAGTACTTTTATCGTCTGGGTCAAAGGTAGGAAGAATATCACCCCGTACAATGATCGAAGAGTTCTCCCCGTTATCACTCTCCCTTTCGGTTAAATCAACCTCAGCAACCTGTCCAAATTTCCTCTTTAATGCTTGTTCAACTTTCCTTTCAATGTGCTTTTCCAGCAAGCTTTGGTATAAATTATTTTCATCATCACTCATGATTTTTTTTTTAACACAAACACCGAAACACCCTGTATATTACACAATTAATTTTGCCACCTGCACTATCAAACAATCACTTATACGAAAATAGTCTAATTCAGCGAACGACTCTAATACTCCGGCGCGTAGAGTTCATTCCACTTCTGATGTTAAAATTTATAACGAAAAACAAACTCTTTTTATAAATTCAATCAACTTTTATTTAATCTTTATCCGCCACGACTTCATATGGAACTGTTTTTTTTTGTTTCTTACCCAAAAATACGCCTTATCCTCTAAACCTTTTTAACCTAAACAAAGTATCAAGTTACAAACTAATATTTCTCGACTATCGCTACGTACTTCTTAAGTGCCGCACATCATTACTTTTCCCATAAATAACTGACACTTATTTCGAACCTATATAACAAAAAGATTATTGTCCTTATATTTAAACCGCGTAATAATGTTAAATTTGATTTTTATGAAATTAGGTATTTTTTATTGGCATAGTAAAATGATATAAATATGACAACATTTGAGATGTTTAAGACTAAAAGAAACACAGTACTTTAAGGTTGTTTGGTTTAATATTTTTTAGCTTTTATTTTTAAATTTTAAATGGCTTTTTAAAAAAAAAATCAGTTGATGATTTTTCGCATAATGTTAAATTTAATTTTTGTAAAATTAGGTATTTTTTATTTGCTTGTAATAAAAGTAAAATGATAGAAATTTTAGTAGTGTGCACTTAAATAAATTAATTTAGGACTACATTATACATATAGTTTCGTTTAAATTTTAGGAAAAAAACGATCAAATCCCTATACATGTCACGGCAGATAGTGAGAACAGTGAAAGTGTATGTTCAGCCCCCGCTTCCAGTAACGTTGAAGTAAAGTGTTCTGTAAGCAAAATAATGATAATAATATTGAGATTAAGATTAAGAATATTTTTCAGTAATTGCAGAATCCATTAATTGTTGAGGAAATAGCTTCCTGCAGCAGTACAATTAGGCCTTTAGGAGATTTAAATAGAGAACGTAGAAGCCCACTGTCAATTGCTGTACTTGACGATTTTGTAAGTCTGTTTAAATAAAACTGCAAAAATTTATGATTAAAACGTCCTTCTATTGCAGGATGAATCAGACGATGACTCTGTAGCAGAGGTACCTATGGGTACCAGCTGCTGATGAGACTAGCAGTGAGGAGGAACAAGAAAGTTTACAAGGAAGGGAAGAGGAAGAAGAAAATTGTTTCGATGGCGTAAAGACCCCCCGAAAAAAAAATGTCGGTGGACACAAGCTTATCCATCTAATTGGCGAAAAAATATTGAAAAAAAAAAAGATGTTTAATTGTCAGCCTTTCAAAGCAAAGAAAAAATCTAGACCAGCCAAGTAACCCAAGCCAGTTAACTGCGACACTTGTAAATATAAGTGCAGCACTATTTTTAGTGAAGAAGACAGGCTTAACATTTGCAAATACTTTTGGAGTCTCTCCAGTTATACGAGGCAAAATGATTTTATTTTAAAATTTATAAAACGAAAAAAACCAGAGAGACCTGGAACAAATGTGCCACTAGCCAAAAAACGCAAATGTAGTAGAGCATGCTATTTTATGAAAAATTAAACAGAGCACATGGTATGTCAAACATTTTTCCAAAAAACATTAAGCATAAGTAATGGCCCAATAAATAAAGCCTTTGAAGGTTGTAAAGATGGGGTTTTCGCACCGGATGATAGGAGGCGCAAGAAACCGCCTTATAATAAAACTAAAGACGAAGATGTTGCCTTTGTAAAACAGCACATTAATATGTTTCCTGTAATGGAGTCACACTACTGCAGAAAAACTACAAAAAGACTTTATTTGGACTCAAAGTTATCCATCAGCAAAATGTTTTTTTATACAAATAATTTTGCGTGGAAAATAATCGAACACCCGTGACTCACTCAGTGTACAGAAAAATCTTTTGCACGTCATTTAACCTGTAATTTTTTGTGCCGAAAAAAGACCAGTGTTCCTTGTGTAATAAATTTTCAGAGGCCAAAAAGACAACAACACTTACTGAGCAACTTGAGTCTGATTACAATAATCATATTGTTCAAAAAAAATGAAACTAATTTAGCTAAAGAACAAGACAAGGTGCTGTCAAATGAAGATGCTACATTCCTTTCTGCTACATTCGACTTACAGAGTGTTCTTTAAATACCGTCGGGTGAGGAATCGCTGTTATACTACTCAAGGAAACTCTGTATCTACAGCTCGTGTATTTACGAATCCAGACTACCTAATGAGGCGTACTGCATTGTCTGGTCTAAAGTAAATGAAAAGAGAGGAAGTAATGAAATCGGGACTGCCCTGATGCAGTGGATTTTAAAACTTCCTGAGAATATTAAAGAAATCTCATTATTTTCGGATACGTGCGGAGACCAAAATAGGAATCAGCACATCTCTGCATTACTACTCTTCCTTACACAGACCACTCACATAGATGTCATTGAACAAAAATTTTTGGAGTCAGGACACTCTTTTATGGAAGTGGACAGTATGCATAGTGCGATCGAAAGGTAAAAGAGGCATGTTAGTGTGAATTCTGTATTGGAGTGGATGAACATAATGCAAAAGGCCAGATCGAATAGGAATAGAAAAACAGCCAATCCCTATCATGTAAGTCAATTAAAATTTTCTGATATTCTTGACCTCAAAGACCTTAGTAATCGCATGATTAAAAATCGCCTTAAAGATGATGATGGCAACATAGTCAAATCAAATGTCTACGCTGCGAAAAACAAAGCCCAGGGATAATAAAGTTTCGTTATAGCCATAATGGATTAGGATCTGTACTGTAGGCAGTACTTTAAATGTTTTTAAGCGAGGTCGTCAAAATAAAATTGCAGATATTAAAAAAGCTTATAAAGAAATTCTTCCCATTAGTGTTCCTAAAAAGCAAGATGTATTAAATTATTTATCTATAAAACTGTGTCAGAAAAATATTATACCAGAAGAACTTCACTTATGGTATCAGTCACTACCAACTGCCACCAACGTAAAAGACCACACTGTGGAACCTGAGCAAAATGAGGATGAAAGTGAAGAAGAAGGTTAGAAGTAGGAAAAAGTGGCTAAATTGTCGACTAAGCCTCGATAAGCCTGATTTACAATTAGGCATTACACTTGCATTGATTGCATGTGATTTTCATTTATTTATGTGATTTTGTATCTTTTTTATTGACTTGTAACTGGTCCAATAAAGTAACTAATTACTGGTTCACTTTAGTTTTTTTATTGCTAAAAGTCACTAATTGGGTTTTTCTTTGGTTTTTATTATACTTTCTGGAAAAAAAGTAGCATTTTGAGAGTTAAATTCAAATGTACATTTAAATAGGAAAACGTTGAAACACAGCTTGCCTTAAAATAAATTAAGACTAATTTAATAAATAGGAATAAAACTTTAAATTGATTTATCTTAAAACTTAATAAATGCGTGTTAGTGACTTTTCGCAGGGATACGACGATATTTAGGTATTTTAAGTTCTAAAATTATTTTTGCTATGTAATGTATAACATGTACAAGATTTTAGTGAACATTTTAAGTATTTTTTATTTTTTTTCTTTGTCGTTAGCACTATAGGGGGGGAGTGTGTAGGTGTGACATCTGCCCTCTCTGCCCGTTTGCATAATATAAGGTATCTTTGTTTAATGAGGTTAGGAGGTTAACGTGTTAAAAAAGTTAATAAAGACTTTAGAATAATAAGTAGGTGCTGTAAGAGTAGTATTAGTCTATGCGCATACGTGTGTTCGTATAAAGTTGTCGTGCCATAAAGGTGTTGAATAAAGAAGTTCTTTCCATACTGATCGGGCGTTTCATTAAGTGGTCCGGATTCATCCCGAGCACCTTTGGTTTGATATTATATTAGTAGGAAATTGAGCATATCTGGGGCGACCAGCGACCCAAATTGGTGACCCTAAGGCACATAATCCTATACTTCCAACTTGAGTATTGCAGTGGTAAGAGAAATGTTTCCCGCGAGAGAGGCGATATTTCATGGCCCCTCGAAGTCCAGACCTTACTCCAGCTGATTTCTTCTTATGGGGACACCTTAAGAGTAAAGTGTATGTTTGAGCATAATTATTATTTTACAAGACATTTTAAAAGTATTTATGTAACAACCCGACAACGACGCTTTTGCCCCTCGTGGCTAGTACGTTTTCGTACTAGTCACGCTGCGACGTGGAGAGAGAGAGAGAGTAGATTTTATGTATGTGTTCTAGAAGGTCGTCCCGCTAGAATCTCTCGCGCTTTACTTGTAATTTTGGGAGTAAAAAATTTTAATTTCTTTTAGTAAAATGCAGCATAATTTTCTTCTATACAGTCCACTACTTTGAGCTAACAGTGTATTGTAATAATCCTACAACTATACCTCAACTTAAGGACAATATCCGACAGGAAATTGGATTAATCTCACAAGAAATCCTTACTAAGGTATTCCAAAATTTCCGCACACGATTGGACGAATGCCGTCATCGCAGAGGACATCATTTGGACGATTTAATTTTTAAAAGATACATTCCCATGTACTCTCTATATATTTGAGTCAATAAACAATACCAAAACATTGTTGCTATTTTTTACTGAATTTCTTGAATTTTCTTATGGGCCACCCTATATAATGAAAGAAAGCTAGAGTTACTACAGATAATGTCAAAAGTAGATACAGTTTGTTTAACCACAGACGGATGGACTTTCATTAATAATCAAAGCTTTATTGCCCTAATTTTATTAAAACTTATAAAGGAAAACATAAGCTTGATTCCTGTCTTTTAGGATGTATACCGTTCAACGAGAAACATACGGCAATAAACTTGGCAGAGTTTTTGAAGTCTCAAGTAAATGAATGGGGTAAATAAAGTTTCCTGCATTATATCAGATAATGCTGCAAATATCACTGCTGCAATAAGGATTACTAACTGTCGTTTCTTCCCTTGTTTTGCACATACTCTTAATTTAGTGTTACAGAATGCCATAATAGAACTCCAAGAGGAAATCCATAAAGTTAAAAAAATTGTGCAATATTTTAAACAAAGTTCCAGTGCATTAGTGAAATTAGAAAGTATGGAATCACAAATGAGATTCCCACATTTAAAACTAAAACAAGATGTGGTAATTGTGTAAACGGTAGAATTCCACGTACGATATGCTTTTTCGGATAATTTTAATTAAAAACGCCGTCGTGGCTGTGTTAGTAGTGGAGGAACCACGGCTAAATACACGATCACCATCTGATTGGTACATTTTAGAATGATCTGTAGAAGTTTTAAAACTATTTAATGAAGTTGAGATTACATTAAAAAATATCAAGGTCAAAATTACATCTCTTAAAGTCAATAATGCAACTCAACCCCACTCAGCGCAGCAACCTTCTGAACCTGAACTTCTAACTGATAAAACTAAAAGTTCACTTTGGAACGATTTTGATGACTCGGTCAAGAATATTTTTTCAGTAACAAATCCCCTATCAGCTAGTATTATAGAAATGGATAGATACGTTAACGAGCCACTCATCAGAAGAACTGAAGATCCACTGCATTGGTGGGAAGAAAGGAAGCATATATATCCACGTCTCTACACATTAGCCAGGAGACGAAGCGTTGTCGCTACATCAGTTCCGTGCGAACGTATTTATATACTTAATACACTTCAAGTCTAGATTCAGCTCAACATTAAAGAGAAGTGGCTGTACGAATTTGATTTTTCGTACTGGACCTCTTAAAATTAGTGGGACTGGCAGGTCATAGGAAGTAAATGGTTCTGTGAAATTTTTGTAGAATTATCCTGCAGATGAAATCTTTAATCTCTATATCTAATTCCCATTAGGGTGGTTTTTCTTTCACTCTACCAGATATTGTTTTATTTAATATCACAAATTGCAGTTTATATCAAAACGGAATCGACAATTTATATTAATATCCCATCCTGGTAAGGTGAATTACAACATTGAATTACCTTATTTGTTTTATCAGAAAACATCATAGGACTGTGAGATAAATGAATCTCAACAAATATACTACAACACGTCCTACAAAGTGTTACTTCACAGATGCCCTACTCAATTCAGGCTCTACACTTTAAAGGCTGGTGTTCATGGTTATTTCATACTATCTGGAAAAATACAAAATAATATCAAATGGTTGACAATTGTTATTCAATTTCCGATCGTTTTAAATGTAGTTTTTCACTTCGAAAATAACCAAAAAGAAAGTCATCACTTATTATAATACCTAATAACACATCTTACAAAGTGCTTCTGCAAAGATGCCTTACTCAATTCAGGACCTTGCACTTTGAAAGCTGGTGTTTTGCCATTGTATAAACTAATAAACATAATACAGCAGATGACCTTATTAATGAAATCAGGCTCACGATTTCAAGTTGATTTAAATTTTCAAGAGCGTGCATTTTAGATGGGAAAGCGTAAGAGACAAACAATCATTCTTTAACCTTTCGGAATAGATACTTTTTAAAATTTGTCACGCTCCATAAATGCATCACAAAGAGAGTGACAAAGTTAAAACATAATAAAATTACAAAATTACAAACATACAAAATTAAAACATAATAAAAATTAAAATGGAAAAATCGTGAAACCGAAGCATTTGATTTTCTGTTTGGTTATCCGATTGGTTCCTAGGTGTCGGTGTAGAAAATTATCGTGAATACCATTTATATGTATATCCTCCCTATTGATTATCTCCTCATTTATATATCCTCAATCCAGTAGCCAAGTATTGAACCTATGGGTTGAAAAATTAAAACACAAAATCCAGTAGTAACCTTTTATTAGTTTATCTTATTAATAATAAATAAGCGGCAGAATGTTGAATGAACTGTCACAAGCCGAAAATGATACCTGCGTTTGCGGAGAATAATTATTATAAAATCGAAGCTCTTATTATGTGCTCGTGACAAATCGGGCGATTTTCGGCCCTGCGTCACATAAACGCTAATAACTTTGGTTCTATCGCGAATTTTTTTTCGGGCTTTTACCGTTTTATGTAAGAAGGATGAGCGTATATAATGGTAGAAAAATTTTTTCGCCACATCCACCCCGAAGGGGTGGGCGTGGCAAAAAACGGTTTTTTGACGAAAACATTTCGATTAAGCCGTTCTGGAAAACTGACCTAGCCGAATTTTCTGAAACTCATTGACGTTAAAGGCCTTTATATAAAGCAGCTCTGAAAGGGCGCTTTTTAAGATAAACCCTTTAGAAGTCGGATTTTTCTGTGAATGAATTTTGAACTTTTTGCGGGGTACCTCGCGGACTTAAACGGTTGTGGGGCCTAAACGGTAACGTTCCAGAAAATGCGGACAAAACAGCCCTTTTTTTACGTAAATGTAGCTTTCTTTTTTGTTAAATTATTTTTTTCAAAAAGAAACTTCTTCCGAGATAAACGAGCTCAAACTTAAAAATTTTTTTTTCAAAAAAAAAAAATAATGAATTTTTTGAGAAATAAATTTTTTTCTACTTCTAAAATTTTTTTTTTGTTTACACCATTTAAAAGCTTAATCCTTTAGGATTAAATAGAGGTATTATTCATGGCGCTACGTATTATACAGGGTGAGCTGTGTTAACAAATATAAACCCCTTTTTGAGCCTTTTTTTGACCGTTTTTTTCCACTTTTCTTAATAACTCTTTATTGGCGGCACCTAGAGATTTTAAACTTTCAGCGTTTTAAGAACTTTTTAAATCCTATTTTTCGACATAGTCTACAACCTCCTACGTAGAGTAGTTTTTGCTCTACACCTTTTTTTAACTTTGACGCTTAATACCGGCATACCTATGACACCTACGAAAACCATTTTTTTTCTGAAATCACCGGACACTATCTGGCTATAATCCACTAAAAACCGTTTTTCTTTAAATGTTTTTCCGCAACGCGCTGTACATGGCCAGATGACGCAACCGCGGGGTTTTCGGTGTCACGGCGGCAAATTCTATGTTCGGGCGTATCCGACTTTCTCAATTCGAAAATTAGCGGCTTAAAATGGGTGGAAATGATCAGGAATTGGTAGTGACGATATCAGGAAACTTTAAATTTTCCGAATATGTGCATATCTTTTATCGAATGGTTTTCATTGCGGCGGGAAAATTCGTCGCGCATCTGACGTCTTATCTTATTTACATTTTTTAAGTTTTTTTTTTTAAGAAGTTTTTTTGGAGTAATTAGGAAATAATGTTGTCAGTTATTTATATTGCAGCACTTTTTTTTCTATTACATTTTATAGATAACTAGGAAAAAATATTCTTAAAACCGCGAGTAAAATACATCTTAAAGTTTAAATTTAAATCTCTTCAATGGATTGTGGTGCATCTCTATCTGTAGTAGGCCATTCAAAAATCCGGTCATAAAATGCCTCGTAGCCGGCAAGGTAAGGTTGCAGTTTTTTTTAAATCTCTCATTTTCTTGATGTTTATGGGTACCTGAAAAAATGTTCAAATTTATCAAGTCATCAAGACTCATGGAGCCAATTTTTTTATCTTTCCCCCTGGATAACCTACTTCCACTGGTAAGTTTGGAGGATTCGCAGTCTTCAGCAGAGAGAATGTGGACTTTACTAATCCGTCCATGTATTCACTAACTACTACTTTTCCTTTGGTTTCTTTACTATAGAAGAACTGCTTGTAGGTAGATATTTTAAAACTCTCTTTTTATGCTTGTGGGATTCCTCTGCCATGACTGTCAACAGAATATGTGCTTTTTTTTGTAATGTGTTGGCCACCATTTCTTGAAAGTTAAAACTTCTGACGTTTTTAATAAGCGAACCTTAAAGCGGTTCTTGGTCCAAGCCTTTAAAATTAGCTCAACGTATTGCTCTGACGTGTAGACGCGATCCACTTTTCTCAACATACGCTTTATACTTCCAAAGTCGCGATCACATGCTGAATAGGAATGTCCTCTGACTGGAAAGTTGTGCTTTATTGTAGAAAACCTTTTCCTGTCACAAAGATTCGTCAAAAAACGAGTAACTGTATGGTTTTTATTTTGGCCTGAGGGACCATCGCTGAATAGAACAAGGTGTTTTACAGTTGCAGGTACTTCAGTGTTGATGTAGTTTAAAATCATACTACAAACTTCATCAGGGGATTTGTTTGCTTCCCCCTCATGATATACGTATAGCTTTGACTTATTAGTTTTCAGATCATGTATACTAAAGACATTTACCCAAAGTTGACGCATATAAAATATTTCTTGCACGGGAATGTTTGGCAGAGGCAGATTTTGCATAAAATCAAAGCACAGGAAACAAGTAGTATCATCATCTTTATTCTCTGATGCAACTTTCATCCTTGCATAGAACTTTTTTGCTCTTCTCTTATGAATGACTAACTCTGCTACTGCAACCCGTTTTGCAGTGTCATTTAGAGCTTTATCTTTTATCTTAACATTTTGACTCTCGCAGAAACTACAAACGTCAACTTGAGGCCGCCCGAATGAATAACCAAAGTTTTCCTTGAAATACATATAATAATAGTTATATTTAACTTCATTTCCCAAGTCCGCATTTTCGGATATAAACATTTGATACATTAGTTTAATATTCAAACGTGCATCTAGATATTTTTTTGGCTTTCCGCCATAGTGCGTCTCTTTTACATCAAATTTGGAAATATGTTCATGGATGCGAAAACAAACCGCTCCAGGCTTAGCATTTCCATTTTTATTTTTACCTCTTTTATCAGTTGGCGTTCCAAGGTTTTTTCCAAGTAGCTGACAGATTCTATCTACCCTGTCACGTGAAATTCCGTGTATTTGCAAAAAACAATTTTTACATACAACTTAATTACACCATGTACTTTTACATTGTATCTATATGCAACTTTTCTTTTAGATTCTAGAGGTTCTTCGGTCTTTTTTTGTCTTCGCTTGACGTCTTTGACTTCTATCAAAGTTTGTAAATAGGTATCTTGAAGATCCTTGGTTTGTAGTAAATAAAATTTATGCCATGTATCATCTATTATATTTTGATTTATTTCTAAATGACATTTGTTAGCACACTTACAAGTTATTCCATTTGGCTTAACTTTCTGAGGAACTACATTATTCTTATAGTTTGTATAAGTCTCACCTTTTAATCTAGCATTGCGCATTTTATTACGCTTGTACAAATCCTCATGGGTTATTCCACATCTTCTTTTAGGCCCAGGTTCATCCTCTTCTGAATTGCTTAACATGACTGACCGAGCACTAACACTATTATTATCATGCAGAACTACATATAATTACTTTTAAATGATTATTATTCACTTTACGTAACGTTCAGGAACACCAACAAACAAAGACTAATAAGAACAGCACAAAAACAAACGCCTGGCAGCTAATAATGGCGGCCATGTTCGGTTTGGCGCAGAAAGCCGTTAAGCGACATAACTTGACGGATTTCTGCACTAAACGGTATAAATATGGTCCGTATACCCCTTATACGGCAACGGCGTTTGCCGGGTTTATGCGCTAAACGATGCAACTATATCCAAAGGAATTTTTTCCGTTCGTAACTCATTTTTGCATACTTTGGCGCTTGACGGGTTTCTGAAATAATCGATTCAATTATAAACGTGTCGTGTTCGTCTCGTAACGTCATGAGTTATTTTATTAATGAATTATTAGTATTATGGGGACAATTTTGAAGGGATTTTTGATAAATTACTAGGATAAATAAAATGAATATAAATATTAATATATAGTTGACATATACAGAGGGTATTGATATTACGGGATATTTATGCGGATAATAATAGTATAAAAATAGAATTATACGGGGAGTTTTAAGGTTAAGGGCGTAAATAAGGAAAATATTATTTATAATAATAGTAATAGCAGCATAGAGGTTAGGACAAGATATAAATACAGTGAGGTTTTGATAAACCGAATTGCGATAATCCGGATTCCTCGGTTATCCGAATCAAGAATTTTTCCAATTATGTACTTTGTAATCCGGATTTTATATGATTTGGTTATCCGGATCGCGAACGATGCTTTTTCAGCGGCTGTGATTGGATGATTTTGCTCGTATGATTGTAGCAAAGAACGCTTTATTCCAGCTTATTACTTGTTATTAGTCGCTTGACCATTACGTGTGTAGGACAGTGTAGGGATGGCTCCAAAACGGAAACACGTGGCTTTAACTATTCAGCAGAAATATGATATAGTTCAAAAGTTAAAGAAAGGATATATGGCTAAAAATTTAGCTATGGAATATAACGTTGGAACATCGACAATATCAGACATCAAGAAGCATTCTGATAAGATAGAAGAGTAAGTTTTTATTGTTTTTTTTTCTGAGAGATAAAGTTGTGTGACAGATAAAAATGTGGACGCATGACATTTTATTTTAAAAGTTTTGACTTGCATGGACGAGTTTTCATGATAAAAGATAAATTGCATGCATGTTTATATGTGGGGGGTTTTTCAAGTTGTTTTTATTGTTTCTAGGTTTATTGGACATTGTGTTACTGGACCAGGCACCAAGAAAAGCTTACGCAAAGCGGAATATCCCGAAATCGAGGTGTATTTACGGAATTAGTTTTTAATTCAAAGGCAGAGGCATGCTGTTATAACCTCAGATATACTATCCGAAAAGGCTAAACAGCTTTATCAAAAACATTATGGTGATAACAAATTTCTTGCAAGTAGAGGGTGGCTAACAAATTTTAAAAAGCGACATGGCTTGCGTTGTCTAAAAGTGAGTGGCGAAAAACTAAGCAATAACCCAGAAGCCGTTGAGCCATTTTTAGTAGAGCTCCAAAATAAGATTAAAGAACTTAATTTATCGCCCCGGCAAATTTACAATGCTGATGAATCAGCACTATTTTGGAAAATGTTGCCTGACCGAACGTTGGCACATATTAAAGAAAAATCTGCCCCAGGCCGAAAAATTAGTAAAGAAAGAATAACTTTTTTGGTATATACCAATGGAGATGGTAGCCACAAACTAAACTTGTTAGTTATTGGAAAGGCTAAGAACCCTAGATCATTTAAGAATGTTCAGATTCCACTTGAATACAAGTCAACTAAGAACTCTTGGATGACATCTGCTTTATTTAAACAATGGTTTCACGAATCGTTTGTAAAGCAAGTGAAAACTTTTCTAAGAAGTCGAAACCTGGAAGAAAGGGCTTTGTTGATTGTTGATAATGCGCCTTCTCATGCAACAAAAGAATTAGTTAGTGAAGATGGAAATATAGTGACAATGTTTTTGCCTCCCAACTGCGCAGCATTAATCCAACCAATGGATCAAAATGTTATCCGTTTAACAAAGATGCATTACCGCAATAGTATTTTGGCTACCATTATTTCTTCAGACGAACAAGACATTACCAAAAGCTTAAAGTCAGTGACTCTTAAAGATGCTATGTTTATTTTAAATGATGCGTGGAGCAAAATTCCTTCAAAGACCATAGAAAAATGCTGGCGCAATATTTTATCAAAAACCACCCAAGCTGTTTCATCTGATACAGAGTATGATTCCGACGATTTGATGCCACTAAGTGTATTGAAGGAAAAAATTGGCCAACAAAACTTAACCGATAACATTCAAGATAATATATCTGGCATGCTTAATCAACTAGGAGGAAAAGAAACTTCATTTACACATTTGGATGTAAATCAGTGGATTGATGCAGATGAGGAGCTAGTTCCAGACTTAGCAAGTGGTGAGAATTCAGAAGAAGAGGTGGAAATTGTTCCTGAACTTAAAAATACTGTGAAGCATCAGGATGCAGTTAAGAGTTTCAATGTGTGTCTGCAATGGGCGGAAGAAAATGACGTGGAACTGCCAGAACTTGTCACCTTAAGGAGGCTGAGAGAAACAGCAGTGATAAAAAATTTAAAAACCTGTAGGCAGACCCAAATTACACATTTTTTTACTAACCCAAACTAATGTTATTGTCATAAAAAAATTTACCTACTGTATGTGTTATGGCTGCATTTAAGTACATTATGTACATACATACATATGTATTTATATGTATATTACCCAATAATTTTCTATTCGTTATAAAGAATGTGTTTGTTTTGTTTTAAATAAAGAAAATTTGATAAAACACCATTTCCATGTTTTTAATTTAATAATTATAATAGGTTAGGGCAATATCCTCAATTTTAACATAGTGTTTCGGTAATCCGGATTTTTTGCTAATCCGGATCAGCGTTGTTTTTATTGATCCGGATTATCGAGACCTCACTGTATCTGGAAAAAAAAATAACAGTAATAATAGTTTTATTTTAGTTAAGGTTCTTTTAGTGGGGGTTGCTAAATTGGTAATAAATTTATATTAATAGTTCACCAATTTAGAAAAAAAAACATTGATGCGGTGTTAAAAAAAGGTGTATTTTTTTACTATATTACTGATATCACAACTTTTATAGCTTCTATTCAATAAGTTGATAAATTTTTTTATTTGTTTTTTTCCTTTAATTTTTTTTTATTTTATTGTAATTGCCTTTTAAAATAAAATTGAAAAAAAAAACAAGAAACAAACCTCTTTTTCCTATCCTAATACATTGCTTCCTTATGGGACCTGATCTTTCTCTTTAGATTGTGACACTCGTATGAATCGTAGAAAAATTTGTCATAAAGCTTTTTTACTACTTTTTAAGTTGTCTTTAAGCAGAAAAAAAAATTGAATTCGGAGCATATACTCTAATAAATGGGACCCTCTTTTTCCTTTATCTTGTGGCACCGATGGCTTGTGACAGTTGTGCTTTTAGAATCAGCGAATTTTTAGTGATGAGTTTCAATCGCCGAATACTGGTGGATTGTTTAGTGAACCATGGTGTGTTAAGATAAGATCTACGAACTGTAACACCTGAACCAACCAACACGATCTAAGCTCTCTCCATGTGCTCAACATTTACGAGACCTCTATATACTTTTCATACGAATAGAATCTCAAAATGTTAGAAAATATGAAGGCTACGAACCTTTGCCTAAGCGATGAATTTTTCATCGCTGGGTAATAGCTTGTATAGAAATAGTGAAACCCGTTCACTATTATAACGTGAAATAGACTTTCATTATACATTTTTTCTCAGAAATGTTTAATAACAAAGATATTAAACATTATCTTTCGTTTATTTATCATAACTTTTAAACTACCAGCTTAATTTTAATTAAATTTCGCATGCAGGTTATTGTAGTGAATTGTCAATTACTGATGAAGTTAATTTTTTTTAAAAATTGCCAGTGGCGTAACATACGGAGGGACTTGGTCCTTCTTTGTCTCAAACCTGCGAAGTGATAAAATATTTTTTTATAAAAATAAAGTAAAACTTGTTGCTGACGGATGTGCAGGTCAGAATAAAAACTCAACTTTAATTACAATGTGTACCATGTGGCTTAGTCAGAAGGCTCCTCAGTCAGACTCAAAATTAGAAATTATCTTTCCAGTTGTTGAGCATTCTTTTCTCCCTGCAGATCGTGTGTTCGCTCGAATTGAAAAAAATATAAAAAAAGAAGAAGTCTTAAAGTTTATCGATTTGGATCTGACTTAAAAGTGCACAATTGGAAGAAAGCTTGTAAGGGAAACAGTAAAACCTACTGGACAATGGCACTTCTCATTTAATGCATGCAAGAGGTACATATTGAATAGCACTAGTTCTGGACAGGTTACGATTCGAAGAGAGCAGTCCTATAAATCAGATCTGGGTGTTTTGTAGCGGGGGTTCTACGTACTTGCCGTATGTCCACCCTCTAACCTTTGACGTCGCAGGGTATCCGTCAACCCCCCTCACTATTTCTTTGTAGTTGAGAAAAGTCGACAAAATGCCTCTGGCGCCACTCTAAGTAATTAAAGGAGCTTAGAGTCCCCTCTAGCCTCTTGGATAAGCCTTCAGACAGTGGAGAAACCAGGTACAGATTAAAAGTAGACTGTCCGATTATAATGAGATCTTATTGCTCTTAATCTTTATTATTACAAATACTAGGTTTGGTTGCTTAAAACTAAATGAACAAATGTGTCCTTAAAATCTAATAATCCCCATTACCAATTTCTATGAATAAGCACAGGCAGTTATTTGGGAAAATGTACCGGAAAATTCGGAACTCTATTAATGATGCAAAATAGTATGATTTAAGGGACGGGGTCATGATGTGTCAACTCAAAACCAATCAAGCGAAGCAATCTCAATCAATCGGTCAACATTTACCTCTGCTCTGTTGCTATACGGATAGTAATTATGACATCACGGACTCGGTTATTACTTGTCTCTCACTACTTTGAGAAGCCAAGTAATAATTAATAAACACGGCTACTGCCTGCCCTACAAAACACGAAGAAAGATAGTGTCCAAGCCACAGTTTTAAAAGTTCATAAAACGGAACGGAATCAATATGAATATTTTAATAATTAATCACAGATAAAAACTCACAGTGAAAAATTAAAATACCACCGTCTTCCAAGCTTGTAAAAAATGGCAACTAAAATACCGTAACGCGGATAATTTTACGATTATTTTATCAATACATCCCGCTTACTACCTGCCCTACAAAACACGAAGAAAGATGGGCCCAAACAACAGTTTCAAAATTAAATAAAACGGAACGGGACGGAACGATATCGATAGCAATGGATTCGATAAAGATCTTAATACGCGAGTCAACAGGTGGCTCTTACCTAAGCCAATTCACACTGTCAATGTCAAAACAATGTTTTAATGTAAATATTGAAAATTTAACGGTATTGAAATACGGAGAAAATACTGGTACTTCGCTCGAAAGGTATGGTACGACCTTACTGCGACGAATGTGCCACCTTGGTGGTCCTGGAACCTTTTTATACCATCCATCTTTTAGAACATCCTCGGAACCAATCGTGGGATAAAAATGCAATTGGGAAAACTTAATGAAAATAGAGTTTTTCCTCATGAAAACGGTACAGATTTATAGGCCATGACCTTATATGGTAAACAAACTTAGTTTCAGCTCTCAAAACCGGGTATTTCTAGGTGAAAACAGCGGGACAAAAGCTGGTCACATGTATACAAGAAAACCGGCTTTTCAGGAAAACCGCGGGGAACTGAATCATGATTTATATTATATTTTGCCACACCGGGCATGTCCCTTCATTTAACAGGGCTTCCCAAGGTAGGTAAACCCTGAAACTTGCAAAATAGAACATGTAAACAATGCAACAGCATGAAAGGAAAATTTCATGAAAATAACCGGAAAACTGGAAGCATAGTGATGAAAACCCTCTCAGTTTTAGGCATTTGTGGTTCTTTATTATCCTAAGAATAACCAGGACTAAAAACAATGAAGGCCAGAGACTACAACATAGTCAACAGAGAACAAAGTTTAACCTATAAGAAATCGAACCTTTTTAGGATACTATCAAGCTAGAAACCTCTTTAAGTTGATTTCTTTATGTATGTTTACAATTATAAACCCCTCATGACTCGCAGGTAAAGCTTAAAATGTATCTTTTTATTACGTAAATTATAAAATTGGAGGTTAAAATGTTAACGGAGCAAAATTATCTAAGTTGTCTCATAAAAGACTGCCTGGGCTTACCCTTATTACTATAAAATAAAGACAAAATCTTGTAACTTCGTTACAGTTTTCAAATCAGTCTTAAAAAAGGGCAAGCCACCAACCGACATAAAACCCGTATTAGTTCAAAAGGGTATACAGCCAAATCCTAAAAAGCTAAAGGATGTCCAAACACTCCTCACCAAACATTATGGAGATAAATGGAAAGAACTGAATGAATTGGAATACTATAAGAATATTCTTGAAAAATACGAATTGGAAAATCTGGAAAACATAGAAATTCCAGAAAATGAAGAGAATTTGTGTGAAAACATTCCTTATTTAAGTGATTTGTTGGTTTAAACTATTTTTTAAATAATGTCGGTATAAGTATCTATGTTTGTTAAAGTTTGCCGTAATAAAATATGTATTTCAAAATCAAAAGTTTTTTTTTTACAAAATACGACAAATCCACGATGGTCAGTTTCAAAATCCGACAAAAAAAAATTAATTTCAAATAACTTTACACTAAGAGGTTTCTCCAGGTTGAATTGTTCAAAATTAGATGCTTGATGACTTGCTCTATGTATATAAGGAAACATAAAAAGATATTGAGCTTTTAACTTCCCCTTATCATTTTTTCTCATTTCCCAAAATTTTCTAAAGGTGGATTTGTCGGATTTTGCTTTTATAGGATTCATATCTGGGACTCAACAATGGGCAGCTTGCTGCAGCGGTATTCTGTGGTCTTACCAACGCATTGATTGTGTTGATCATGGAGTGCTGCTGTGGAGGCTTGAGCGGTACGGATTTAGAGGGCTGTCGCTTCAATCGTTTGGTTCATATTTAAGAGATGGGCGACAGACTATAACTGTAAAAGGGGGAATTGTCAAGGGAGCAATTTGTCACACATGGTGTCCCCCAGGTATCAGTGTTGGGTCCGATTTTGTTTCTACTGTACAAAAACGACATGGCAAGTCTAAAGATCACAGGTAGATTTACTCAATTTGCAGATAATGCAACAGTGCTGTGGCATGATATTAATGCTGCAAATCTAAATAAAAGAATAAATAGGAACATTGCTGTGATAAAAAAATGGTGTGACTGTAATAAATTAACTCTAAATATTGCCAAAACCAGTATTATAAATTTTAAATGCAGTTTAAGTAAAGTATCCTTGGGTACAAATGCGTTAAAAAATTTGAGTGAAAATAAATTTTTGGGAATAGGCATAGACCATAAATTAAAATTTGAAAGCCATATTAGGCTACTAAGCAATAAACTAGCATCAAATTGTTATGCTCTTAAGGTAGTGTCCCAGGAGGTTGAGTTTAGTGTTGCCAAAAATATTTATTTTGCGTTAATTGAATCAAATCTAAGGTATGGATTTTGTTTCTGGGGTGCATGTTGTGACCAACTTTTCAAAAGTGTCTTTGTGTTGCAAAAAAGAGCTATCAGATACATCTGCAAAATTGGTGCGAGGGATTCATGCAAAAAACTTCATTTCACACAAAATCTTAACTCTGCCTTCTGTATTCGTTTTAGAATTCGTTTGTCTTATTCATAAAAAATATAGAAACCACAGCAATGTAACAGAAAGACATGAATATAGCAGTGGACGGGCCAATGATGTAACTTTACCTATACCGAACAGTACAGGGTGTACCATTTTGGGTACTTTCGCGGGATATCTCCGTTATTTTTAGAGATAGAGAGTTGCGGTTTTCGCGACTATTTTGTGCTATTTTTTGAAAAAACTAAAGATGCTGTTGACTCCACCTATCACAGATACCGAATATGTGGTATGAAGTTTCCTCCCCGTACCGTAACTCGGACAGAGTGGGCTTTCTCTTATACCAAGAAGGTGTAGATGCCTGTTTAGACTGTTGTGCCCGGTCAGGATTCCCACCAAGTCTTTGATACTTTGTCGGGTCTTTGTTAGCAGTCGCCTTGCTTTAGAGCCGTCATGGTCTGGTATCATTTCCTTGGCCTGTCTACATCCTTCTGTCCTTCTCCAATTCTTTCTTTTTTTTTCCAGACCCAATTATTAAGTGCCTAAGAGATTTGTTTTTTGCTAAGACCGAGACAAGGTTCGGGGCCTACGAAGGGGTTAACGGAACCTTGTCTTGCCAGTTCGTCGGCCCACTCATTGCCCTTAACACCTTGGTGTCCTGGGACCCACCTCAGTCTCACTTCCTTGTGTGCTGCAAGTCTTTCCAATGCGTCTCTGCATTCCTGGACTACCGCTGAGCTGGCCCTGGGTTTCTGAATCGCCTTGAGGGCAGCTTGACTATCGCAGTAGATGCAAATCTCCCCGTTACCTTCCAATGCCTCTCGTTTGTTTGCTACTTCGAGTATAGCAAACATCTCTGCTTGGAAAACTGTGGTGTTTTTTTTCCTCTAGCGGGAAGGATTCCCCTATGTTCGTTTCGATCCTGTACACTCCGGCTCCGGCTGAATTGGTGCTTTTCATCCGTGATCCATCTGTGTATCAGGCCTGGAAACCACTTGCCTCTTTAATTTGGTTCGCCGACCATTCTTCCCTTGTCAGGATTTCAACTTGAAACCCCTTCTTTAACCTTAGTTTGCCACTTTCTTTAGTGCATCTGGATGTCACAATTGGTATATTCTTACACATCCTGAGAGCAATTGTCATATGGCCTTGTCCTAAGTGAACATTGCGCCACCCTCCGCTATCTCTCATCCTCTTATACGCCGCCGTGGCCTCCCTTTCAATCCAGACTGGGAGGTCCGGTAGCCCAAGAATATTTAGTGGTGCCGCAGGTGTTGTTCAGTCTTTGCAGTCTCGTCAGCTTTTGGGCGTTGGTGACCTTCTATACGGCTGGCCACCATACCACGGATCAGTCGAATGACTGCGGTATAAAGCCACTGGAGAACGTGGTGTTTCAGACCCCATCTTGTACCTATTGTTCGCTCTAATTGCCATATTAGGGTCGTTGCCTAATTTACTGCCTGCTCTAC
This sequence comes from Anthonomus grandis grandis, assembly GCF_022605725.1. Lineage (NCBI taxonomy): Eukaryota > Metazoa > Arthropoda > Insecta > Coleoptera > Curculionidae > Anthonomus > Anthonomus grandis. Next base: position 4,184,262 of record NC_065563.1, read on the forward strand.
GTGAGTTTTAAACGTGACCCTGCTGTCTAAAATGATTCCCAAGTATTTGACCTGCTGCCTCAAAGTTAGTACTGCCTTGCGGGCAACCGCCGCATTGATCTTCCGGTCTTCCAGCGCCGTTTTCACCCACCTGACAAGATGAGCCGGGGTGCCCCTGGTCAGGAGGGCTTGGCAGAAGTGTCTCTTTTTGCTTTGTCAAATGCTCCTTCCACGTCAAAGAAAAGGGCAAGTGCTATTTCCTTGTTATCTATGGCTTTTTCAGCTTTGCACACTACAGAGTGAAGTGCCGCTTTCATCGACTTCCCTTTCATGTAGGCATGCTGATTCCTATGTAGTGGCGATTTTATTAGAATCTCCTCTGTTATGTACCTGTCTATAAGCCTTTCTATAGTCTTTAGTAGAAATGAAGTCAGGCTTACTGCCCTTAGGCCTTTGATTGACGGTAGACTTTCTTGTCCGGTTTTGGGGTAAAGACCACATTTACCGCCCTCCATGTTAGTGGAACATACCCCATTGCAATGCTGGCCTCAAAAATTTTCTTTTATTTAAGGCAGTGTGGTTTCGAGGCCTACTTGCAACATCATAGGTATGATTCCATCAGGTCCCGCAGCCTTATATGGACTAAACTCACCCACTGCCCAAGCTATGGCTTCGTTTGTTACTATGTTTTTGGCGACGTTCCAGTCCGGCTACGGATCTGGTTCCTCGCCCCAAGGTGCAGCGTTTCCTTTTCCAGGAAAGTGAGTTTTAAGGAGAAGCTCAATGGTCTCTTCTTTGTTTGAGGTCCATAGTTCACCTTTCTTCAAGCATCCTATCTCGGTTTTCCTGTCAGAGCCCAGAGCTTCAGAAGAGGGACTGTGTCTGAGAGAGATTCCATCTCTCCACAGAACTTGCGCCAGCAGTCTCTTTTGCATCGTCAGAGTTCGTTTTTGAATTTCCTTCTAGCTGTTAAGTGTAAATCCCAGTTCTATTGAGTTCCCCCCTTGAGAGCGCGGTGGTGCGACCTTCTTACGTCTTTTTTGAGACGGTCCAAAATGTATTCCACCAGGGCAATATCTTGTTGCCAACTCTCCTGGGAGGGCATGTAGCCTCGTAAGAACTGATGAGTATACTGTTTACCCGTACTACCTCTGTATCTAGTTCCTCTTTGGAGGATATGGCTCCACCTAGAGTACCCATGGACTGAACAAGACCGTCTTTAAATTTGGTCCAGTCGGTAGCCCTCCGGTTTCTCTTGAGGGGCTGTTCCTCCTTATCAATGATCGGACATTGATACGTCCTGTGATACCCTCCAGTTTTCAACCCTTTCCGCAAATGACCATGTTACCAGCATTATGTCGATAACCTCTCGTCTAACTCTATTGAAAGAAGTCGGTTCCGCATTTACGTTTGTTACCTCAAGGTTTTCCGATACTACATATTCTAATAATGCCGTACCCCTGGCGTTGGAATCCGTACTTCCCCATACAATGTTGGGCACGTTTGCGTCACATCCCGCGATTAATGGAAAAGCACTATCCCTACTGTATTTTATGAACCTTTTTAGTTCTTCCGTCGGGGGAAGTTGTCCATTATCATACGGAAGATATAAACTGCATATTACTAAATTATATTTTGTGCCACTTACCGTGTACTCTAGCAGAGCTGCCGTAGCATCCTTGGAGCTTACTTGTGGTAATGGTGTTAGTTAAAGCTCCATGGATGCTAAGAGACACGTTCTGGGCCTCTGGTCTCCTTCACCACCGGCTATAAGATTGAAGCCGGTGGCCCCTAGTCCTCTTATTTGTTCCCTAAAAAAATAAGGTTCTTGTATCAATACAATTTCTCCAGCCTGACCAGTCATGATGCTCGTCAATTCGGCAGTTGCATCTCGACATGTTGGATATTGATTTGACTTACATCCATGGGTGTAGGGGTAGCTCTCTTACCTGCCTAAGACTTCCCTTTTGGTGGCTTGGAGGTTACGGCTGCGGTGCTGGGGCTGGTGGGCGTTCGCCGAACGGTCACTCGAAAAGCTCGGACAGTGACCATTTCGAAGAAGAGTGTTCACCTGGCCTCCTCGAGTCGAGCAGCAACCTCCCTACTCACCATGAAATGAAGGTTAAACCTTCCAGACTCGCCCTCCGTCCTCAGGTGTTGCCAACTGGGGACGCTTAAGGCCCTATTCTGTATGTCAAGGATTTCCCTGACATACTCTAAGTCTGGCCGCTCCGGTGTCCTCAGAGTGAAGACTATCTCCCCTGTCCATGGGGCGTCGGATGACTTCACCGTGAAGGTGAAGGTGTGACTCCCCTCGGTCAGCGGTTGACAGGAGCTCAAAAGCCAGTCTTTTGAGGGTTCGTCCTCCGTCGTGACCAAAAAGTCTCTGTGAGTCCGGAGTTTCGGGAGTGGAGCTCAGTCCTGGTCCTCCTCATCTTAGAGATGAGATGGAGCCTTAGGCGGTCCGGTCCGTCTCCTCTTTAGTCAGGGTGACCTGACCACCACCTTCTCTGTCTGACCTAAAAACGACCTGATTTGCCCTGTTGACTGCCCTGCTATAGGAGCCGGAACTGGGTTGGTCATTTGTCCCTCGTGGATGCCCTGACTGGGTATCTCTCCTTAGAAGGGGAGACGCGCCTGTCTGCACATCTTTTTGAGGGATATACCTGCGCTGTTGCCTAGGCTTCTTATGCTGGCGGTCGGGTGGAGTGTCCTTTTTGATTTGCCTCTTTTTGCTAGAGGCGCCGGTGCTGGGTGTCCCCTTTCCTGACAGCGGCGGGTGCCGTAAGCAGGATGATTGGCTTCAGCTTATCTGCCTCTCGCCTTACATCTCTTGCCCTTGGTCCACGCCCTTTTACTAGCTGGCAAGTCCTCGGGTGTTGCCCGCTGTTCGAGATTTTGGTGTTGCCCTTAGAGCTGCCTTCTACAACAGAATTTCTAGAAGCAGAAGCTAGTCCTGGAGGAACTGTTGATCCCTCCTGGTTGGCTTCTCGCTCCGCCTTCTTCCTCTGTCTTTCCTCTTTCCGCCTCTTTGTGCGGTTGCGGTTCGTTGCCTGCTTCTTTGTTTTTCTTGAGTCGCAGCGATTTTTCGACTTCGGTAGCGTTAACTCCCGCCTGGTCAAAACCTTTTGGTCTGCCCTGGTCGAGGAGTTTTCGCTTACTTCAGCTTCTGAGTTGCTGGCGGCTGGTACCTTAGCTGGCGGACCTTAGCAGCTCCTCCTCCTGGATAGATGAAAAGTCCATCCTGGCTTCGGGGGATTTGGGGGTAGGATCCCCTGTCTTGTTGGTGGGCTCTTTTTCTCCGACGATCCTTTCATAAATATTTTCGATAAGTTCATAATAAGTTCAATTTTTGGGTTGGTGAGAATATTAAGTAAGTATATTATTAAAATCTAGCAAATTTATTGCTTATTCGAACCCGAAATGCCGCAAAACAAATGTGTGCAAAAATGAAGGTAGTGTCTGGTCGATATCCAGCAATCAAAATCGAGAGCGCAGCATATGTCGTTTGCCAGCAACATATTTATAGTCGGCGCCCATACATAATTTAATCAATATAATGCCCGTATCTCCTGGAATTCCAAAAGAGTTTTAATAATTTTTTGTCTAGATATTAACAATGGATAACTAAATCGGTTTATAGTAGGTATAAACCGCGACAAAGTAAGGTTTTTTTTTTTCATAGAAATTAATTAAAAGGTTAACTTCCAAAGCATTTGAATTAAACTTTTTTTTGTAATATATAAATATCTAAACGGATTTGAGCTGGTTGCAAACTTCTAAAAACGAAGGTTTTTTGATTAAAAATTATTGAGTTAAATGTTATAAACGGCTATAACTACCAAAGGATATGGATAAAACTTTGCCTTATAGCCGTTAGGAGTTACATAGCACTTTATATTTTTTAACATCTAATAATTGAATAATTTTTTACACAAAAACTTTCCTTTGTAGAGGTTTATAACCACTATAAATCGATTTAGTTATTAATTATCAATATCTGGACAAAAAAATATTAAAATTCCTTGGGCATTTCAGGAGATACGGACATTATATCGATTAAAGAACAGCGGGCGCAGACTATAAATAGGTTGCTAGCAAAATACGCTGCGTTCTAGATTTTGGCTGTTGGATATCGATTGGGCGCTAGCTTCACAAATATGAAAAAATATCTAGAAACAAATATCTACAACACAAAGTGGCAATATCAGATACGTGCATTGTAAACGTAGAGGTATTCTACGTTGCCAAGTTGCTGTTTTTCTTTAATTTTCTTGTCAGGCATCTTTTTTTATTTTGAAAAATTTGTTTATTACTCTCAAAGTAGCCGGCCCTGGTAGCGCGGTGGGTATATACCTGCCCAGCAATCGTGTGGCCCTGGGTTCGAGTCCCGGACTTGGCATGGTCGTTTGTGATGTCCGATTTAGTTTATATATTAAAAAATTATATAGAGGCTTTTTGTGACTAAATGTGCTCAGCACAAAGTCAATAAATTAAAAAAAAAACTCTCAACGTATATATTAATGGTTTTTGGGGTAGGTTTAAGAAAAATTAATTTTGGCGATCAAGAATACGTATAATTGATACTAGTGATATCTGATTCGACCAATGGTAATACTAATCTAAAGGTGATAATAGCACCGTTTGAGTCAAATTAAATTTAATTTCAATAATCTAAAAATTTAAAATGTTTTAGATATTAACTGGTATTGGCAAACTATCAATTGTTAATCTATTTTTTACCATATTTATTTGTTTTATTAATCCAGTTAGATCAATTACTGAATTATGTAATGGGTTTAACTTAGCAAAAGATATAGCTACTTCTGTTTTTTCCAATTATACTATAAATGATTTGATATATCATTGATATTTGATGAATTATAACATGTAGTTCAAGATATTGAAAACTATTTGATTGATTGAGTGATACTTGATTAATTGTCGTTTTTAATTGTGACTTTTTGTTTAAATGAGACTTTTTAAAATATATTTATTTGAGAAACATTTGATCGCATCATTTTGATCAATATTTCCAGTAATTACTTTTATTAAGGAGCCAAGAGGATTTAAAATATCTCGTTTTTGTTTTTCAATATGTATATTTGTGTTTATTTGTCTAATACTATGTTCAATTCGTTTTTCATAAGCAAATAACGCGAACAAGGTGTTTTCACATTCTCTCATATAAATAAAATCAGTATTTAAAGCGTTAATGAAGATTTTCGCATAATTTTTGAAAGTATAAAATTATTTTATAATAAGAGTGAAATCTTACCTAATTTGTACGGCAGTATTCCAGGATTATTATTTAGATCATGGAATTTTACTCCATTCCCGTTGGTATAGATGATTCCGATCATCAATCTGCAACAAGTGGCATTATTTTAGCTTCATTTACATGAATTATTTCTTTTTTATTGTCATTTTGATTTTGAATCATTGAAATTTTATTATCTTCTAATATCTGTGTTCATAAAGTGGATCTTGATTTAAGTTTACCAAGCCTTTATACTTGATATTCTCCTTGTAGATTTCCAGATTTTTGATTTTTGTTATGTTTTTCAATAATTTGTTCTTTTAACTTAATAGTATCATTTTAAATTTTTTGGTATAATGCCTCGGTTTAAATTCAATACAAATTTATATATTCCGGATAAATATGAGCAGCTATTAATTTTATGGGATCTTATGTATCCATAAGTAGATTAATTTAAAGGATGTAAAATTTGTACTGGAATATATAGTATTGTTAGAAGCAATAACTGCATATGGCATTATACATACAATGTCTTCATTTTTATCTTTTTCTTTGAAAAGTCTAATATGTTCAATTAAAGTTGAATTTAATCTTTTATTAGGGCTGTTGTGGGGTTGTAAAATTAATGAAAAATACTATACCAGAGTTTAAACTACTGAAATTAGTGTACCAAAATAGGGTAAAACTTCATCAAATTCTGAAAAAATTATCAATTAAGACAAGGAATATTTAATTTCAAAAGATGATAAAAAAGTTACTTTTGTGTTTCACAGCTAGTCAAAAGTAGGCATTCATAGCAGGTGACTTTAATATTGAACTTTTAAAACTCATTTAATTTCTATCCAATAATTACAAAAAAAAAGACTATGTGAAATATTTGCATTGATAATATATTTACCAATATTGATATTGCTTGTGTGCTAGGCATGACTGCAAACTCATATTTCAAATCATAAAGGGCAAAAAATAATCTTCGAAACTAAAAACCAGTATATATACCGAAAACAATATAAAAATTTTTTTCCTCAAACAAACCTTTTTTTATTCAATAGCTAAAAGAAGAGAACTGGGCTGACGTTTTTGGTCAGAATGATTGTGATGTAAATAGCTTATGAGGTGCTTTTACAAATATATTTGAACCAATTTTTAATCAAAGTTTTCCAAAAAAACTAATATGTAAAAAAAATAAAAAAGATCTCTATAAATATAATAAGTAAGTTAGGGAAGTAAAGTATCAATATATTAAAGATGTTTATTTGATGATTTTTTTCGATGTATGCAAATAGACACAAAATTGTAAAAACAGAGTGAGATGACCTGTTGATAAAATGCACATAAATATAGCGGCTAACCATAGAAGCTTCTTGTTAAGGCCTATAAAGCCCAAACGAATTTTTAAGTATTCCTAAAAAAGTAAAAGATAAATTGAGCTACCGAAATGATATATCAGCGAGTATTATTTCCAACAACATCTAAAGTTTTCTGCCACATGTTGCACATTTCATTAAAGCATGGCCCGTATCCTAATGCATTTGACAACTAACTATACAGTGTGTCTCAAAATAAGCGAATTTATACGCAAAAATTACAAAAAAAAAATACAAAACGAGCTTGTTTTAAATTTTAGATAGATAGAATTTTAGGCAAGATATAAAAAAGTTTATAACGCAAAATTATGCCCGAATACCGACTTTCACAACCATAAGCCTACTTTGAGTTTTACTTTTGTTTACCGATTAATTTATTTATTCATATTTAATTATTAGAGAAAAACTAACTAATTTATCTAATAGTAAAATAATCTAATAGTTAAATCACTGATCTAAGAGTTACAAACCATCCCAAAAATATGTTTGTAATAAAATGTATATAGTACATCTAATTTAACAAGAAAATTTATTTTATTTACTTATTTTAAATTTATTCAATGTAGCTACCTCGAAACATTTTCTAATACCTTTCCTAAACTTTTTTAAAAGAATTTCTAACTTGTTCAATGGAAATTGAATTCCAAGCATATCTAATTCTTTGTTTTAGTAATTCCTTGTCATTTGCTAATGGATCGGAATAAACAATTTGCTTAACCCCGTAAATAGGAATCAGAAATGGTTAAATCAGGTGACCTTGGCGGCCACCCAATTGGGCCGCGTCTTCCAATCCATTGATTCGGAAAAGTTCTATTCAACCATTCTGCTACTCGAATGGTGGAGTGCGCTGGACAGCCGTCGTGTTGAAAATAAAGATTTATTCTTTGATCAACTGGTAAAGGTTCTAAGTATGCTTCAAAAAATCTTTTCAAAATTTGAAGATATTTTTCTTGATTAAGAGATCCTTTAATAAACTATGGTCCAATAATACCTAAATGGTAAGATATGGCGCACCATACGTTGACTTTTTTAAAATATTGCCTCTTGCCATGGATTTCCCTAAGTTTGGCGTTTAATTGGACCAAAGCCGACAATTTTGGGATGAAATTACACTATTTGTCATGAAAGTAGATTCGTCCGAGAATATTATTGCCTAACCAAGCAGAAAATAAGAAACGGTGCGATTTGAAACGTAGTTTAACGACATACTATTTACACTACCATACGATTGCACAATGAAAATTTTCTGCTCCAAATTTAATATTTTTCTGTAAATTCCGATATTATTAATAACTTTATACATTTTTAAATTACTATCTTTACAATAAAATAATGATATAAGTTTTTTGTATATAACTTTGACAGTGACAATGTTTTATAGTAGCTGCTACATTTAATTGAGAATGTTTACATTTTAAAAAGTTTGACAAAAACTCGTAAATGCAGCAAAAAAGAACCCAATAAAATAAGCGGCATGCATTCCACGAGCCGAAAAAATTCCTACCGATCGTAAAAAAAAATTAGTCAAGAACAATAATTTTTAAAATAATTTTCACTATTTAAAATATTAATATTTATTTGGTTTTTGTTTAAACTTTTAGAAAAGTGAGAATAAATAAATAATTTAAACGTAAAAATCAAAGTAAGTCGATAGTTATGAAATTCGGTATTCGGGCGTTCTAAACAGTTCTATTTGCGTTCTAAACAGCTTTTTCTTATAAACTTTTTATCTATCTATACTTTACCATGCCTGATTTAAAAAAAATTAAAATATGCAAAATTTTATTTTTTAATTAAGCAGGGCTGGATCCAAACAGTCAAATTTCAACCCTAACATTTTTTATAATTTTTACGTATAAATTCGCTTATCCTGGGACGCACCGTAGACTGATCAGCCTACTTCCAAGTTTTTCAAAGCTGTTAATTGTTTGCAATCAGCTTTTCAGTTTTTTAAAAGAATGCCATATTTTGTCTGATAATCAACATAGATATCAGAATATGTCGAGCACGTGGGGGGCTCGACATTTACGAGCCCTCTCTATATTTTTTCATATGAATAGAATCTCAAAATGTTAGAAAATATGGAGGCTACGAACCTTTGTATAAAGGAATGAATTTTTTGCTTGTGTACAAATGTGTGTAAAAGTAAAACCCATTCACTAATATAGTGCTATCATTTTGGCAGATAGATTTAGATGTCTTTCATGTTTTCTCTTATATAAGATATGCTTTTTAGATGTGCTTGTTGCTTATTACATATATACACAATTTGGCAACTACGAGATCATATGTCAAAAGTTTGACAATGTAATTATGCGTTTGTCTCGCCACAGTAATTTTCGCTTAGTGCAAAGGTGCATTTTCATCCGCCACGGCATTTACATTTTGACAAGTCGGATTTTTATAGGTTATGTTTAGGTAAATATATATAACTATTAATCAATACTGTTGATTATTTTTGTATTTGATACGGTATTACCTAATTAATTATTGATTTCTGTTACCAAGAAAGAAAGTATTAAAATCTGAAAGATGTTTAAGTTTAATGTGTGTCCGTCTAAGTCTCTGTGAAGCAAATGCTTCACAGTAATCGTTGAAAAAACATAATAAGGACATTCATTTTCTTTATGTTACGGTTTCCTATAGCTGTAAATATGATAAATGTAAAGAATCTTTTACATCAAAACGGATGTTGTTACAACACTGTAGGCAACATAGGAATATTGAAAAAGTCAGTATTTCAAAGTTCGTCTGTGATGTCTGCGACAAAGTTTACTCTTTAAAAGAATCCCTATATAGGCATATCAGGCAAGTACATCATGAAGTAGAATGCCCCAGAACCAGAATAAGATCGTCAAATCAGACTGAAACAAGTTCTTCTGTAAATTATTATGAATGTTATCATTGTGGCTTAAAATATACAAATAAGCTAGAAATTATGTGCCATCTCAAAACTCAGCATAATCAAAAAAGGCTTTTATGTCCAGTGGATAAATGTGAAAATAACTTCACAAGATATAATTCCTTAAGAAAGCACTTATTGGATATACATGAAATACACTGCAATGAAGAGGAACATGATTTTAAAAATAAAGATGGTAGGTAAATATTATATATTCTTATATAATCTTAGAACATTGAAAGGCTAGAAGTAGCATGCCGTGGAACTATGGGCAGGTTTGTTTGCTTGCAACATCTCTGATACAATGATGCCAAATGCTTATAGAGAAATGGCAAAAATCACTTTATAATATCATAAAAGTTTTCAGTTTTTTCCGAAAACTTAAAACAATACTACTGCTCCCCTTTAATAAAATATCAAGCATTTTTTAAAAATAAATTTGATAAGATACTCTATATCGAAGTCAATATACGTTAAATAAATGAAAATAAAGTACGAAGCAACGAGAAAACGTTAATGGCATCGCAACGCCGCTCGAACGCATTGTTGACGCCACCGATACAAGCACTCTCTACCAGTGACGTCGTCAACAAATATTTACCTGATAAATTTTTATTAATTATTATAGAGTTTAAATATAAGTAATATTACCATTTATGAGCTATTTATGTGTTTTTTTAACGGACTTCGTTAGAGGAAGGTCCTAATAAAAGGCAGCATTTTTGTCAAGGCATTTTTATGGAAATAAAATATTTTATTAATATAATATTATAGATTTCTTAATAAATCATGTTTTAAGACACACATTTTTAACATTTTGCAAAATTTTATTATAATTATTATATTATACAAAACTCAGTTTTACATCACTTACTTTAAATCACATAATATATACTTCTATGATGCTGACTTTTTCAAAGGGACAGTATTGCTTCAGCGGAAAGAGTTAAAACTACAAGGAGGTTCAAATTGTGAAGGAGTTGCAGGTTTTTTATAGGTTATAAGATTTTTATTATGAGTATTTAGCCTGTACAATGGTTTTGAGACATTTAACAGTGACCTATATAATACCTAATACCAATTATTATATCAGATTAATTTATACTAAAAAACAAAGCTTACCTAAGAATGAAGACTATGTACAATAGATTAGATTAGATAGTTTATTAGTAGTAATATACAAACAAGTACTTTTACAAGTCAAATAAAATATGTAATATATGTAATATTTCTTAAGTATTTTAATAATAACTTGAGACATCTAATTCAATTTCTTTGGCGCAAATTTGTTTGTTGCAATCTTCGAATTTTAATTTCTTGTTCTTTTTTTTTCCATAATTTGGTGATAAGTGATTTAGCTTTTAAAAAGTCCTCAGGATATCATTTTCATTTTACCCTAGAGTAATATACATAAAAATATAGTATTACCAATATTAAAAAGAAAAAATTTAAAAAATGTATTATGATAATCCAATTGATCAATAAAATGTATGTTATTATAAAGAATCTTTGAAATATTATACATTTGATTAATTGCATTTAATTACAAATATAACACAATAAAATACTGTATCACTTTTAAATAAGATATATAGAATAAGATGATACATGGCATAAAAGTCTTATTTGTACTTAGAAAAAGAATTGAACAATAATTTTTAAATTTGCTATAATGATGTCTATTTTGAGTGTATTTTTACCTTTTCCTTGGCAGAGTCAGGGAATGTGTAGCAGTTAAACAAAAACGGATTGGATGGGAAATAGTAATTGTTGACCTAGACCCCACAGTAACTATTAATCTCAGATGCAGTTATTGTTGATGATGAATGATCAGATCTGTAATTATACAAAATTTGGTGTATCAAGAATATTAATTTATTTTAATTATCCATACTTGTCTATATTAGCTTCACTGTCTGTACTATATACCATTTTGGAAGCTAAAGAAGTTTTTGCACTATTCAGGAAAACTACCCTTGCAGCTTTGAAGGGTAAATCACTTGGTAAATTCACTGAATTATCGGCTGCTGTGTTTTTAACCAGTGCATCAGAAATCCTAGTAAAAAAATAGTTTTACACACATACCTAATTTAATAAGTATTAGGTATAAATAAAGCTTATATGAGTAAAACTAATACTTTTTGTGACGATTTTTTATACTAGAAAAATATATTTTAAAAAAATTACCTTTAAGGTAGAGCTGATTTTTTTAATAAAGTCTGGCTACTGATAATATTATCTTCCTTATATAATAAATCACTTCTAAGGATGTGATCTGAACAAATATATTCTTTTTAATTGTGTTGATTTCGATTAATGAAATCCATTGTTCCCTTTGTGCATATATTAGGCAATTTATTATAAGTATTTGATATTTAATCAAAAAGCAAAAAAAATTACAGTAATAAATTAATATGTGGTGCCAATTACTATATATATATATATTATTATAAGTTGCAATATGGTAAAACAAAAAAAAATTATCGACCAAATTTTAGGGAAAGACAAAATTAACTATACATAGGCAATAAAAAATTAGTAATTTCATCTATCTACCTAATGTCTATATTAAAAAACATAACTATATATAGATAGGTATATGGGTATTATGCCATCTTTCTGCCAAAACAACAAAAAAAACATAAAATCCTGCAATAAAACCAGGGACAAAATTCTAGTTTTATATTTTTTATAGCCTATTGATAGATGAATATGTTCAAAAATATATTTAGGTTTAAAAATATAAATATTTTGGTATTTTACACACACTTTCACATTCAAGTTTTTATTAGGTTTATATCTATAAGATCCCCTATTCTACGTTTATGATGATGGTTACCCCATGATGTGATGTTATGAAAGTATCGGTACTTACTTGTGAAAAGATCGGCTTGAATCACCTTTTTATCATGATGCGGCACAAACGACACAAGTTTTTGCCATCCTAGCAATTTAAAAAAACACTAAAATGTGGCCTTTTTCCTTTTGAAACCAAAAAATTAAAGAAAATACACGAATCTCGAACATAAACAAAAAGCCGTTTGACAGATGACACTATGCGTATGGCTCAGGCGCTTAAGTTCCGGTGTTGTCGCTTCAAATTTTTTAGAAACGGTTTTAGGGATAAGAATGTTAATAATTTTGGTTTTTTTTTGCTTAAGGATATTATATTTATTCTTAAAATAGGTTAATTGTAGTATTTATATTTTTTAATTTAAATTTTCCTATAAAATACAACACAAGTAAGTTAAATTAACGTTATAATGGTTGTTAAAATATAGCAAAAAATTTCCTCCATTGGAAATTCGCGTCGACTTGACAACAGAGAATCGGCAAATATATTTGTAAACAACACACCCCTCTTGCCCCTGTGCACATGTTGGACTCAAACAAAGTTGTTGTTTACTAATTCTAGCCTTTCAATGTTCTAAGTATATAATATATAAATGTAATAAATGGAATTATGTCATTCACAACAATATTTTAATCTTACCTTGTGGCAATTTTTCTACCCTATGGATATTTTTTTTTGCCTCATAAATGCACGGCAGCTTTTAGTCTGGTGAGCGTGGTGGTGGGCAGATCATCCCTCCCTTTTTATACTTACTGATTTCATCTTTGGACGCCACTTAATTTAATTAAAGTTTATTTAAATTTTATGATTAAAGATGTTGTTTATAATTAAGTAAATCAAGAAACTTAATTATGTTTTTTTTTTTAAAGCAATAGTCTGGACTGGTATCAACTTCAAGTGAAACGGTTTATTTTAATTTTTTAACAAAATTTATTTTATACCCTAGATGTCAACTGAAACATTGCATTCCGTGCGGTCAATAAAATATTTACAACTATTTACAAATGGTGGTGTGATAGTGAAAAAAATAGATAAAAAAATACTGAAAATAGTGATAGTAACACTTAAATATCACAAAGAGAACGTGTAGCTCTATGGGTTTATATTAAATTAAAATGGGAATATGACATTAATTATATGACGTTAAACCTGGGGAAAATTCATGAATTCTCTGCGCAGGAAAAAAGGATTAAATAGACAGTACGCACAGGGCTACTTATAAATCAAAATATGTGTACCAACAAAAATAAATACTACAATCAATCAAAATAGAATAAATAAATCATTAAACCAAGTTCATATAAGAATATGATGAAATATGATGAAATGGAATATGATGAAATTTTACCAACTCCGCCACGCAGCTTAAACACTTCCTGCTCAGCGTTACTGCGTAGGAATGCTAGGGAAGCATTATCCAGCGATTGACATGCCTGAAGGCATGGCCTTAGGTGGATGAGGATGAAGGTCAGCAGTCTGGAAGCAGCAAGGGTTGAAGGCAGGGCTCGGCGTTGAAAATGGCGTCAAGCAGTATGGCAGCAATCACGTGGTTGGGGCAGGTAAAAGTAGACAAAATGACATAAGGACTAAGCAATAAGTAAGAAGGACCCCCCAAAAATATCAATCAAAGATATTTTGTGGCGTAGAATTATCAACCTTCGTTAAAGTTGATTGGGCAGCAAGGCAGGACGAAGGAATATCTAAATAAAAGAAGGAATACCTGATTTAAAGACACTTACAAAGGAACCACGTGCTACTTACGTGATGTCATGGGAAAACTCAAAAATCGCAAAATCAGATAAACCACGCCCGTCAGCAAAAGGAAAACTACATCGGTAGATGCAGTGCGAAAAATAAGTAAGTTTAAAATATTAACACATCCCGAAATGGAAAACTTTACTTGATTCGCCCTTTTTTCTAGGCAAAATTAGAACGACTTGTCAGATCTTCGGTCGCACGCCAAAAGGAAAGATGGATGGGCATCAAGGTTCACCTTGGTGCTTGGTGACCTCCCACCACCGAACCATTGCCGTTGTTGCCAACGTACCTTTTACCAGGAAAAGGAATAGAGCTGCTAGGAAATCTACATAAATAATTATGTACGACTGAAGAACATAAACCAGGACCTATCAAAATCCTTCAATAATGATATGATTCTCAATCAATAATGATAATGATTTTAATTCATTTTGAATATTGAAAATAATAAGATCAGCCGCTTTTCCGCTCCAGCACAATATGGCAACTCTGAACCTTAACCCGAAGATCGATATGCGCTGATTGTTTAAAGCAAGGTCAAGTTAGACTGGATTTTGTTTATGCATTTTTTGATAATAAAATACTTAAATACAAACGTAAACTGTGTTGTTAATAATAAAATATGTAACACAATATAAAAAACAGGTTTACTGATGTCGAAATAAATTAAAAGTACTTCAAGAGTCCATTTAATTATTTAAAAGTCCCTTGAGCTTTTAGGCAACACACAGTACATACTTTGTTTAAATTACGGATACCTCCGAAAGCGATGTTGCCGAGATTAACATAAATAAATTAGAATAATTAATAAACAATATTCTTTCCAAATTAAAGTAAACTAAATAAAAAGAAAGTTTGTAGTATTTTTTTAAGATGATGCTAAGGGAACAAAAAAATGCTACAACCTAGGGAGGCATACTTAGGTATTAACATATATATATTTATTTACCCAGTGATTCATCTATTTTGCGTCTATTGACCAAACCATTCCTAGATTTCCTTCTCTGGAAAGGCTACATAAAACCGCTTTTGTCCAAGATACATCACCAAAATCTGTCAAAAATGCAAGAAGATATTATCATATTCACCATAGATCCTATTCCACAAAACTGGTGCAAAACCGAAAAGGTCAACTTAAAAACAGTGGCTCTAATAAATTTCACAAGGCATGTCCAGCAATGATAATTGCTTTAATTCCAATTAAATTAGCTGAAGAAACTGTGAAAGTAAAGTTTTTTTTAGTCATGTAGGCCATGATTGTGAACTAGGGCGATTGCGGTTAACAAAGGAAGATAGAAATGAAATAACAGGTACCTAATATAAAATATTTGTCTTTTTTTATTACTCATATACAGGGTGTCCATTTAGTACTCCCGTCTTCATTTGGGGCTCTTTTTTATACTTAATTTGAGGAAGGGAGTACTAAATGGACCCCCTGTATATTTTACCATTAAAAAAATTTGTCATCTTGTTTTGTTATTTATCTATTTCTTTATTTCATATCTTTTCTAGGTTTTAACATACCTATATACTCTTCTATATATCTATACGATCCTAAAAATATATTATTAAATTATTTAAAGATAAATGTAATATTTTGCTCTTTGTTAAGTAATAAAAACCATTATTCTTAATGTCAGATTTTTTTACAAATTAGGTTTATAACAATCAAAATTTCTAATAATAAGGTATTTAGATATACTACACTAACATTTTTCTTTTAGGAAAACTTTTTCAAGGGGTAACTGTACAACAAGTTTTGGATGATGTTAAAGAAGATGCCGTAAAAATTGGTTGTATTGATCGACGCATCCATTTGCTGGAAAAAAGACATTCACAATATCAAACGCGATTTTAATATTTCGTATTCGACTAAGTTACATGAGAATGATGCCATAAGTATTAAGCTATGGGTTAATACCATGAAAGAAATCCATGGAGAAAATTGTGAGGTACTCTATTATAAAGAGCAGGGAGAACCTAATTATCCATTTAGCAATGACGATTTTATTTTAATTGTCATAACAAATTTTCAAGAAAATATGTTGCGCAGATATGGCCATGACAAAATTTGTATTGATGGGACCCATGGCTTAAATGCTTATGGCTTTCAATTGTATACAATTATGGTTGTTGATGGCTTTGGGAAAGGTGTTCGAGCAGCCTTTTGCTTTTCCAACAAGTGTGACACCGAACTTTTTAAATTATATTTTACTTGCATAAAAGATCGAGTAGGTACCATAAAAACAAATGTGTTCATGTCCGACGATGCTCCTGCCTTTTATAAAGCTTGGTACTTAATTATGGGACCATCAAACCATCAGTTACTGTGTGCCTGGCATGTCAAAAGAAATTGGTTTCTAAACCTAAATAAAATTACTGGACCTAATAGTGCAGAAAAAAGAAAAATTGTTTTTAAAACATTGCAACATGGCATACAGAAACTGATTTTGAAAATTTTAAATGCGGATTGGATACATTTTTAAGTGATCTACAGAACAATTTGGATACTAGATCTTTTGGTGATTACTTTTTAAAAAATTATTTTAACAGAACGAATAAATGGTCCTATTCGGCTAGAAAATATTTAGGAATAAATACAAACATGTACCTTGAAGCTCTGCACAAAAAAATTAAATATCACTATTTGGAAAGGAAACAATGCAAAAGGTTAGATAAAACCCTAAATTTGTTGTTATTACTTGTTACAGATTCATATTTTGACCAAATCATTATGTTATCGAAAAACAACTTCAAAATTGTCAAAAATTAGGGAAAGAAATGGGAGATTGCTTCTTTTAAAAACCAATCTATAAAATATTTCATAGAACTGGTTGATAATAATGACTGTTTTATAACTAAAAATTGCAATTTAACGTGTATTTTATGCAATATTTATGTGCACAGCTTTAAATGTACATGCTTAGACAATGTTATACCATATCATATTATACCATTTTAATATTTGCAAACACATCCATGCGATTGCCCAACTAATAGGCCTGCAAAGTCCCAGCTTTGATCCTGCTTTAAACTCTAATGATAATATTGTTCAAGTTCTTTTGCCTTGTATACTAAATAATTCCCTAAGTATTAACGAAAATGGCAATACATGTACTTATGATATTATTAAAAGTAAATGTGAGATACTGTCAGGTCTGTGTAGTCGATCTAATTTACAAGACGGTACTATAACAAAAATAACAAAACAGCCTGATAATGCTATTAAAGAGGTAAATAGCAACGAAGACATTAATTTTGTAAAGTCAAAAGTTAATGTAAATAAAAAAGTTGAGACTCAACCCAGATTTTTGTGATAAATCAAAAAAAAAAACACAAAATTATACCTCATGTCTCTCAAAAAGAGCGAGCCATAATTCAAAACTCCTTTTTAGAAGAAAGTGATTCGAAAATCTTAAACATTCATGATACTTCTGATCACACTATTTTAACCAATTAAATTTAACAAATTTTATTAATTTTGTAGTCAACCACTTTAAAATATCAATTCATTTGACTCAAGATCTGTGCTTACAACCAGCAGTACCTATAAAATTGCCTATAACATTCAGCTTCTAACTTCGAACTTAACCTTATTCCCACACTGTATCCATGGACACCCTGTATATTAAATTAGTTTGCTTTATTAATACTTAATGCTTTAATACTTAAACCAGCATAGGATAATAAAATTTTTAAATTATTTCTAATATCACCGCTATGACATAATCACAAGGATTTTGCCTGGCGTGATGGATGAAAATGCACCTTAGTACTAAGCGAAAATTACTGTGGCGAGACAAACGTGTAATTATCAATAGCAATGAGTTTGGAACATCAAATAGAGTAGAGCAGACCTCTTTTTTGACATAATTTAATATTATTTTTTAGCATCCTATGTGAATGATCTGCAAATTTTTTTCTCTTAATCTATTCTTTTCAAAGTACTCTTTATGCTCAAATTTTAAAATATTGCAAAATCGGAAATACTTGAAGTCGACAAGACCCCAAATACCTATACTCTCAAAAGTGTTATAAACTATTTAATTAAATTTCTAATTAAGAGAAACAGGGATATACATTTCTTAGAGGGGTAAGTGACTGCTCCCTTACCCGATTTATTCAGCAAGTGTCAAACATTAAATCAGAAATATTTTAACTTACACTATTTTAACTCAAATACATGGGCCCTTCTTGTATGAACCCCCTTCGCCATTGCTGCCTCCTTATTCAGGAAGAGAGTTAAAATCTTATCTACCAGCCCTATGCACGCCACTTTCTATCTTGCCGTCTTACATGGGTACGTACACGATATGCTGGAATTGTAAAAGGGTCTTTTTTGGAATTTCACACTTATTTTCTGACCATTGCCTAGAACGTAAAAGAAAAATAATAGAAGTAATGGTTAGTATTCAAGACTTCAAGATGCTTGCCGCCTTCTCACATTTAACTGACAGCTGCCAATGTTGTCTGTCAATACCAAAACCGATTCCAAGCGGTCTACCGGTAATTACCAATTACCATTCCTAAATGGTAAATAATCCAAGCGGTTATAACTATAACCGCTTGAGATACGTGACGTCACCAATTAGCCCTTTATACGTCATCAATTTGGAACGGTAATTACCCATGTCCGGAGCTGTTTTCTAAACGTCAAATGTCAAAGATATTGAAATAAGTGCGGGAAAAAATAAAAACAAACAACAAATTATTTCCTTTGTAAAAATGACACATAATTTATTATAGCTAATAAGTTTTCTTTTTTGATATTTATGTTTAAGATGTTAAAATAAATAGTGGAATAGGAAGACCGGCGAAAATAAAACACGCTTGTCATAGTTTCTGATGATTAACAACGATTGTTTAAACTGTTTATTCAACCAAATAGTAGAGACTACAAAACTCGCTAAGCCGACGTTGTCACGTTGCTTTAGAAATATATATCGGCATTTATAATAGAGGGCGTTATATTTAAATATTTTGAACTTATCTTTACACCCCCACTAGTTAAAAATATTTAACAAAAAAATCCGAAAACATTGAGAACTAACTACTAACATAATTTTGGTACTAAGCCTAACAAAACTAAAAATTTATGATGCTTGCTAGAACCCAAAGCTTTCGTCAAAACATCTGCGGGCATATCGTCCGTTTTAATATACTCAAGACTCACCAATCCATTCTGAATTACTTCTCTGACAAAATGGTGACGGACGTCAATATGTTTAGTCCTTTTATGGAACACCGGGTTTGAAGATAGCTTTAAGGCACTCTGACTATCGCTAAATAACATAACAAGATTAAAAGAATTTGTCAATTCTCCTAACAAATTTCTCAAATTAATTGCCTCTTTTGAAGCCTCCGAGAGCGCCATATACTCGGCTTCTGTGCTTGACAAAGCAACAGTCCTTTGCTTTGTGCTTTCCCATGAAATTACAGAATTTGCATACACAAAACAAAAACCGGTATAGGACCTTCTGTCTACTATATTACTACCCCAATCGGCGTCTACATAGCCTACTAACTCTTTACAATCTTCTGATATTTTAAACAATAATACTTTGTTTTCTGAAAATATCTAAGAAGTCTTTTAACACTTCGCCAGTGAGTCTCATTAAAGCAATTATTGAACTGGCTTAAATAACTAACACTATAGGAAATATCTGGCCTAGTCATTATAGCTAAATACATAAATCCACCAATAACTTGACGGTATGGCACTGATAAAAAATAGTGTTTTATCACCCTTAATTAAATTTAAATTCTTCTCCATTGGAGTTTCAACCGTCTTACAATCTTTCAGTTGAAACTTTTCTAATAAAGAATCTATATAATTGATCTGGTCTAATGTTATAACATTCTTTGAATTATCTATAGAGATATTCATACCTAATATTTGTTTAGCTTGTCCTAGATCTTTCAACTTAAATCTTGAAGACAATTCTGCTTTTAATCTACTCATTTCAACATCATTATTCGAGAAAATAAAAAAATCATCCACGTTAAGTGCAATGACAGTCATAGAACCACTCTCTGACTTAATAAAAACACAAGGCTCAAATTTAGACTTACTGTAACCCAACTCGATAAGAACAATCTCAACCTTTTGGTACCAAACACGAGAGGATTGTTTAAGACGATATATCGCTTTATTTAATTTCAGAACTTTGTTTTCATGACCTGGCTCTACAAAACACTCTGGCTACCTCATGAAAACTGTTTCACTTAGCTCACCATGTAAAAAGGCTGTTGTTATATCTAGGTGTACAATATCTAGACCTAAATTTACACTTAAACGTATTAACAATCTGAGGGTAGAGTGCCTGACTACAGGCGAAAAAGTCTCTGAGTAATCTACTCCTTCTCTCTGTGTATACCCTTTGGCTACTAGACGTGCACGATATGTTTTTTTATTGTCACTATCAGATTTTAACTTAAAAACCCACTTACATTCGACAACTGGTCTCGTTTTCCTCCAAACATTTGATCTCCTCTTGCATCGCCGCTCTCCACTGATTACCATCAGGTCTAGACAGCATCTGCGACACTTCTGGTGTACAGACTGGGTATCCAGTTGTTGGACAGAAAAAATACAACATAATCATCGTACTTCTTAGCTGACCTCTCTCTAGTTGATTTCCTTGGAGCTGCTGCCTCTAAGCTTCCATTATTGTCAAAACTTGTATCTGATATTTCAGGTACATAGTCTGCATCACTTGGGTTATCCTGAAAAACATCATTTTCAATACCGTACTCTACTGAATCATATTCACTACTAATGGAATCACTCTCATCATTCTGCTCTGGAATGCTGTTCCTCCTGTCCCCCACTGAAACTACAGTTTCCTTTGAGAACACTGGCACCATGGATTTCATATCTTCATGAATTTGAACATCCCTGCTAGTTGTGACGTCATCTATTTTTGGATCATAAATTCTATACCCTTTAATATTCTCTGCATATCCAACCATGATACACATATTAGACTTTTTATCCAGCTTAAGTCTCTTTTCTTTTGGAACATGTACCATAACGCTGCTCCCAAAGATCTTAAAATGTGACAAATCTGGCTTGGAACCATGCCACACTTCATAGGGTGTCTTTCCATCCAAACCACTTGAAATACATCGGTTCCTGATGTAGCTAGCAGTATTTACCGCCTCTGCCCAAAACTTCTTACCTAAACCAGCATGCACAAAATTACTATTACGGTGTTTAGGCATAGCATGAAAATACGGAAAATAAAGATTAAAATAAATATAATAACATTACATTCAAATATCATTTACCTCTGACTTCCTATCAGTTAAAGTAATATTGCGACATTCAAAATTCGTTAAATTTGTGGTTTGAATAAATAAATCAAATAGACGTCATGGAAGTTAGCAACAGAATCAGAAACGAAAATCAAATTTTTAAAGTCGCCCAGATAAGTTCTGCACGCAATCTATTTTTTTGCATATTAAAAGATTAAATCTGATTTTAAACATTTAAAATAAAGTTAAGCGAAAGACTATAATTACATATAGACAAAAAAAGTGTAGATTTCATTTTTTTTTCGGTATAAAAGATAAATGTTTGTTAAATAATAAATAACGTAAAAAAATCACAGTAATTGTTAAAAATTTTGTTACACCTTCAAACTTGGTGTATAAATAAAAGATAATAAAATACACCATATATCTCAGAAACACACGTTTTTTCAGGGGATGAAGGGGTGTAAGCCACTCCCAAATAGTTTAAAAAATTGTAGTAATTAGTAATAATTTTGTTACACCTTTAAACTTGGTGTATAAATAAAAGATAATAAAATACATGATATATCTCAGAGACACACGTTTTTTCAGGGGATGAAGGGGTGTAAGCCACCCCCAAATAGTTTAAAAAATCGTAGTAATTAGTAATAATTTTGTTACACCTTCAAATTTGGTGTATAAATAAAAGATAATAAAATACACGATATATCTCAGAGACACACGTTTTTCAGGGGATGAAGGGGTGTAAGCCACCCCCAAATAGTTTAAAAAAATGTAGTAATTAGTAATAATTTTGTTACACCTTCAAACTTGGTGTATAAATAAAAGATAATAAAATACATGATATATCTCAGAGACACACGTTTTTTCAGGGGATGAAGGGGTGTAAGCTACCCCCAAATAGTTTAAAAAATCGTAGTAATTAGTAATAATTTTGTTACACCTTCAAACTTGGTGTATAAATAAAAGATAATAAAATACACCATATATCTCAGAGACACACGTTTTTTTAGGGGATGAAGGGGTGTAAGCCACCCCAAATAACTTAAAAAATTGTAGTAATTAGTAATAATTTTGTTACACCTTCAAACTTGGTGTATAAATAAAAGATAATAAAATACACGATATATCTTAGAGACACACGTTTTTTCAGGGGATGAAGGGGTGTAAGCCACCCCCAAATAGTTTAAAAAATCGTAGTAATTAGTAATAATTTTGTTACACCTTCAAACTTGGTGTATAAATAAAAGATAATAAAATACACGATATATCTTAGAGACACACGTTTTTTCAGGGGATGAAGGGGTGTAAGCCACCCCCAAATAGTTTAAAAAATCGTAGTAATTAGTAATAATTTTGTTACACCTTCAAACTTGGTGTATAAATAAAAGATAATAAAATACAAGATATATCTCAGAAATACACGTTTTTTCAGGGGATGAAGGGGTGTAAGCCACCCCCAAATAGTTTAAAAAATTGTAGTAATTAGTAATAATTTTGTTACACCTTTAAACTTGGTGTATAAATAAAAGATAATAAAATACATGATATATCTCAGAGACACACGTTTTTTCAGGGGATGAAGGGGTGTAAGCCACCCCCAAATAGTTTAAAAAATTGTAGTAATTAGTAATAATTTTGTTACACCTTTAAACTTGGTGTATAAATAAAAGATAATAAAATACATGATATATCTCAGAGACACACGTTTTTTCAGGGGATGAAGGGGTGTAAGCCACCCCCAAATAGTTTAAAAAATTGTAGTAATTAGTAATAATTTTGTTACACCTTTAAACTTGGTGTATAAATAAAAGATAATAAAATACATGATATATCTCAGAGACACACGTTTTTTCAGGGGATGAAGGGGTGTAAGCCACCCCCAAATAGTTTAAAAAATCGTAGTAATTAGTAATAATTTTGTTACACCTTCAAACTTGGTGTATAAATAAAAGATAATAAAATACACGATATATCTCAGAGACACACGTTTTTTCAGGGGTTGAAGGGGTGTAAGCCACCCCCAAATAATTTAAAAAATTGTAGTAACTAGTAATAATTTTGTTACACCTTCAAACTTGGTGTATAAATAAAAGATAATAAAATACATGATATATCTCAGAGACACACGTTTTTTCAGGGGATGAAGTGGTGTAAGCCACCCCCAAATAGTTTAAAAAATCGTAGTAATTAGTAATAATTTTGTTACACCTTCAAACTTGGTGTATAAATAAAAGATAATAAAATACACGATATATCTCAGAGACACATGTTTTTTCAGGGGAGGAAGGGGTGTAAGCCACCCCCAAATAATTTAAAAAATTGTAGTAACTAGTAATAATTTTGTTACACCTTCAAACTTGGTGTATAAATAAAAGATAATAAAATATACGATATATCTCAGAGACACACGTTTTTTCAGGGGATGAAGGGGTGTAAGCCACCCCCAAATAGTTTAAAAAATT
Organism: Anthonomus grandis grandis; assembly: GCF_022605725.1. NCBI lineage: Eukaryota > Metazoa > Arthropoda > Insecta > Coleoptera > Curculionidae > Anthonomus > Anthonomus grandis. Next base: position 4,208,104 of record NC_065563.1, read on the forward strand.
GTAGTAATTAGTAATAATTTTGTTACACCTTTAAACTTGGTGTATAAATAAAAGATAATAAAATACATGATATATCTCAGAGACACACGTTTTTTCAGGGGATGAAGGGGTGTAAGCTACCCCCAAATAGTTTAAAAAATCGTAGTAATTAGTAATAATTTTGTTACACCTTCAAACTTGGTGTATAAATAAAAGATAATAAAATACACCATATATCTCAGAGACACACGTTTTTTTAGGGGATGAAGGGGTGTAAGCCACCCCAAATAACTTAAAAAATTGTAGTAATTAGTAATAATTTTGTTACACCTTCAAACTTGGTGTATAAATAAAAGATAATAAAATACACGATATATCTTAGAGACACACGTTTTTTCAGGGGATGAAGGGGTGTAAGCCACCCCCAAATAGTTTAAAAAATCGTAGTAATTAGTAATAATTTTGTTACACCTTCAAACTTGGTGTATAAATAAAAGATAATAAAATACAAGATATATCTCAGAAATACACGTTTTTTCAGGGGATGAAGGGGTGTAAGCCACCCCCAAATAGTTTAAAAAATTGTAGTAATTAGTAATAATTTTGTTACACCTTTAAACTTGGTGTATAAATAAAAGATAATAAAATACATGATATATCTCAGAGACACACGTTTTTTCAGGGGATGAAGGGGTGTAAGCCACCCCCAAATAGTTTAAAAAATTGTAGTAATTAGTAATAATTTTGTTACACCTTCAAACTTGGTGTATAAATAAAAGATAATAAAATACACGATATATCTCAGAGACACACGTTTTTTCAGGGGATGAAGGGGTGTAAGCCACCCCCAAATAGTTTAAAAAATTGTAGTAATTAGTAATAATTTTGTTACACCTTCAAACTTGGTGTATAAATAAAAGATAATAAAATACACGATATATCTCAGAGACACACGTTTTTTCAGGGGATGAAGGGGTGTAAGCCACCCCCAAATAGTTTAAAAAATTGTAGTAATTAGTAATAATTTTGTTACACCTTTAAACTTGGTGTATAAATAAAAGATAATAAAATACATGATATATCTCAGAGACACACGTTTTTTCAGGGGATGAGGTGGTGTAAGCCACCCCCAAATAGTTTAAAAAATCGTAGTAATTAGTAATAATTTTGTTACACCTTCAAACTTGGTGTATAAATAAAAGATAATAAAATACACGATATATCTCAGAGACACATGTTTTTTCAGGGGAGGAAAGGGTGTAAGCCACCCCCAAATAATTTAAAAAATTGTAGTAACTAGTAATAATTTTGTTACACCTTCAAACTTGGTGTATAAATAAAAGATAATAAAATATACGATATATCTCAGAGACACACGTTTTTTCAGGGGATGAAGGGGTGTAAGCCACCCCCAAATAGTTTAAAAAATTGTAGTAATTAGTAATAATTTTGTTACACCTTCAAACTTGGTGTATAAATAAAAGATAATAAAATACACCATATATCTCAGAGACACACGTTTTTTCAGGGGATGAAGGGGTGTAAGCCACCCCCAAATAGTTTAAAAAATTGTAGTAATTAGTAATAATTTTGTTACACCTTTAAACTTGGTGTATAAATAAAAGATAATAAAATACATGATATATCTCAGAGACACACGTTTTTTCAGGGGATGAAGAGGTGTAAGCCACCCCCAAATAGTTTAAAAAATTGTAGTAATTAGTAATAATTTTGTTACACCTTCAAACTTGGTGTATAAATAAAAGATAATAAAATACACCATATATCTCAGAGACACACGTTTTTTCAGGGGATGAAGGGGTGTAAGCCACCCCCAAATAGTTTAAAAAATCGTAGTAATTAGTAATAATTTTGTTACACCTTCAAACTTGGTGTATAAATAAAAAATAATAAAATACACGATATATCTCAGAGACACACGTTTTTTCAGGGGTTGAAGGGGTGTAAGCCACCCCCAAATAATTTAAAAAATTGTAGTAACTAGTAATAATTTTGTTACACCTTCAAACTTGGTGTATAAATAAAAGATAATAAAATACACCATATATCTCAGAGACACACGTTTTTTCAGGGGATGAAGTGGTGTAAGCCACCCCCAAATAGTTTAAAAAATCGTAGTAATTAGTAATAATTTTGTTACACCTTCAAACTTGGTGTATAAATAAAAGATAATAAAATACACGATATATCTCAGAGACACACGTTTTTTCAGGGGAGGAAGGGGTGTAAGCCACCCCCAAATAATTTAAAAAATTGTAGTAATTAGTAATAATTTTGTTACACCTTCAAACTTGGTGTATAAATATAAGATAATAAAATACATGATATATCTCAGAGACACACGTTTTTTCAGGGGATGAAGTGGTGTAAGCCACCCCCAAATAGTTTAAAAAATCGTAGTAATTAGTAATAATTTTGTTACACCTTCAAACTTGGTGTATAAATAAAAGATAATAAAATACACGATATATCTCAGAGACACACGTTTTTTCAGGGGAGGAAGGGGTGTAAGCCACCCCCAAATAATTTAAAAAATTGTAGTAATTAGTAATAATTTTGTTACACCTTCAAACTTGGTGTATAAATATAAGATAATAAAATACATGATATATCTCAGAGACACACGTTTTTTCAGGGGATGAAGGGGTGTAAGCCACCCCCAAATAGTTTAAAAAATCGTAGTAATTAGTAATAATTTTGTTACACCTTCAAACTTGGTGTATAAATAAAAGATAATAAAATACACGATATATCTCAGAGACACACGTTTTTTCAGGGGAGGAAGGGGTGTAAGCCACCCCCAAATAATTTAAAAAATTGTAGTAATTAGTAATAATTTTGTTACACCTTCAAACTTGGTGTATAAATATAAGATAATAAAATACATGATATATCTCAGAGACACACGTTTTTTCAGGGGATGAAGGGGTGTAAGCCACCCCCAAATAGTTTAAAAAATCGTAGTAATTAGTAATAATTTTGTTACACCTTCAAACTTGGTGTATAAATAAAAGATAATAAAATACATGATATATCTCAGAGACACACGTTTTTTCAGGGGATGAAGGGGTGTAAGCCACCCCCAAATAGTTTAAAAAATCGTAGTAATTAGTAATAATTTTGTTACACCTTCAAACTTGGTGTATAAATATAAGATAATAAAATACATGATATATCTCAGAGACACACGTTTTTTCAGGGGATGAAGTGGTGTAAGCCACCCCCAAATAGTTTAAAAAATCGTAGTAATTAGTAATAATTTTGTTACACCTTCAAACTTGGTGTATAAATAAAAGATAATAAAATACACGATATATCTCAGAGACACACGTTTTTTCAGGGGAGGAAGGGGTGTAAGCCACCCCCAAATAATTTAAAAAATTGTAGTAATTAGTAATAATTTTGTTACACCTTCAAACTTGGTGTATAAATATAAGATAATAAAATACATGATATATCTCAGAGACACACGTTTTTTCAGGGGATGAAGGGGTGTAAGCCACCCCCAAATAGTTTAAAAAATCGTAGTAATTAGTAATAATTTTGTTACACCTTCAAACTTGGTGTATAAATAAAAGATAATAAAATACATGATATATCTCAGAGACACACGTTTTTTCAGGGGATGAAGGGGTGTAAGCCACCCCCAAATAGTTTAAAAAATCGTAGTAATTAGTAATAATTTTGTTACACCTTCAAACTTGGTGTATAAATAAAAGATAATAAAATACACGATATATCTCAGAGACACACGTTTTTTCAGGGGATGAAGGGGTGTAAGCCACCCCCAAATAGTTTAAAAAATCGTAGTAATTAGTAATAATTTTGTTACACCTTCAAACTTGGTGTATAAATAAAAGATAATAAAATACACGATATATCTCAGAGACACACGTTTTTTCAGGATATGAAGGGGTGTAAGCCACCCCCAAATAGTTTTAAAAATCGTAGTAATTAGTAATAATTTTTTTACACCTTCAAACTTGGTGTATAAATATAAGATAATAAAATACATGATATATCTCAGAGACACACGTTTTTTCAGGGGATGAAGTGGTGTAAGCCACCCCCAAATAGTTTAAAAAATCGTAGTAATTAGTAATAATTTTGTTACACCTTCAAACTTGGTGTATAAATAAAAGATAATAAAATACACGATATATCTCAGAGACACACGTTTTTTCAGGGGAGGAAGGGGTGTAAGCCACCCCCAAATAGTTTAAAAAATCGTAGTAATTAGTAATAATTTTGTTACACCTTCAAACTTGGTGTATAAATAAAAGATAATAAAATACATGATATATCTCAGAGACACACGTTTTTTCAGGGGATGAAGGGGTGTAAGCCACCCCCAAATAGTTTAAAAAATCGTAGTAATTAGTAATAATTTTGTTACACCTTCAAACTTGGTGTATAAATAAAAGATAATAAAATACACGATATATCTCAGAGACACACGTTTTTTCAGGGGATGAAGGGGTGTAAGCCACCCCCAAATAGTTTAAAAAATCGTAGTAATTAGTAATAATTTTGTTACACCTTCAAACTTGGTGTATAAATAAAAGATAATAAAATACACGATATATCTCAGAGACACACGTTTTTTCAGGGGTTGAAGGGGTGTAAGCCACCCCCAAATAATTTAAAAAATTGTAGTAACTAGTAATAATTTTGTTACACCTTCAAACTTGGTGTATAAATAAAAGATAATAAAATACACCATATATCTCAGAGACACACGTTTTTTCAGGGGATGAAGGGGTGTAAGCCACCCCCAAATAGTTTAAAAAATCGTAGTAATTAGTAATAATTTTGTTACACCTTCAAACTTGGTGTATAAATAAAAGATAATAAAATACACCATATATCTCAGAGACACACGTTTTTTCAGGGGATGAAGGACCAAATAACTTAAAAAATTGTAGTAATTACTAATAATTTGACTTTTTTGTAAAAAGATTGAATATTTAGTGTAATAACAAAAACATTTAATGTGGTTGAATGTGTTTATTCCATAATTTTTTAAATATAGATTTTTATAGGTTAATAAATATTTTATCTAATGTATAGGGAACTGGATACTCAAATTCATGGTCAGTTATTTCGTTAAGTTCTTTATATTTATCAATAATACTTACTAGGCCATTTTCATGTAATCCGTAATATTTGTTGATGACTTTTTGTAAAAATCTTCCCAAAAGTACAAAACATACAAACATTTTATCTGTTACCCCTGTACACTTTATAATGCATTTAGCAACTTTTGTCGCTGTTTCAATATCTAGGAAGGTTACAAAATAATCCCATTTTAAATGAGTCATTACGTCTTTTGTTTCATTATATCTAAGACTTTCCTTATTCGAGTCGCGGTATTTATAGATGTTTGTCAATACATTTCTATAATGTTTAACTAAAAACTGTAATTCTATATCGCCTAATTTAAGTTCTTTGTCGTTATCCGTAGTTTTAAATGGATTTTTTTTAATTTGACATAAAGAACAAAAATATAAATAATTTTCATTTGCTGCCTTTTCCAGTGATGTTTGGTCTTCTTCAATATTGGAACATTGTTTATAGTGAACCCAACGTTTGCAGATATGACATTCGATATAGGGATCTGTGGTTTTTTGGCCACAGATTAGACATACGTGAAACATTTTTTGTGATGCAATTAAAAGTATATTTTGAATAGTAATTCGAAAAGTTTCGGGATTGAAAATATTTTTATTTAAGAAACAGGACTGAATATTGGAATTTATTGATAATAATAATATATAATAAATTACGTAAATTCCACAGTTGTACAAGTCTGTTTGTTGGGGGTAGTAGTCTATATGAGACATTGACCATTTTCTAACATTTAATTTTTCAATTTTATTTTTTTGATCTCTGGTAATAAAGAATTTTTTAATTTTTTTAAATATTTCTTCTTCGGAAGGCATTGCACCACCCGGATTCAATATAAATATTTTGTTTTCTGAAAGGTCCAAAATTATTAAAATCCAGTGATTACTAAAAACATTATAGGGCATTAACATTAACTTAATTCCGTCAAAAGATTTTATAAGAGGTTGAAATTTAGAATAATGAGCAAAACTCTGTAGATCATCATTTAGTATTAACGAGGATGAAATGGTGTCAACGTAATAAATGTTATCTATTTCTTTCAAAATACTAAATGCCGCACAATCAATAACGTAATCCGTTAGCCATCGACTGGTACACGATCGAACTTTCGATACTTCATTGCAATTTTGTAATGTTGACTCTAATGTTCTAAAATCTGAACTAGTGAGGGTAATAGTTTGTCCCATATAAGAATAACGTCCAACTTTAAATGAGCAAATTTCTGAGCACGACATATAGTAATCACTATTAAACAGAAGACCATTTTCAAGTGCAAATTCTGCTGGTTGCTCTTGTATATCATTTACTTTTTTTTTCGGTCCCTAACTCAAGTAATAGTTTTTTATTTACATGATTTTCTTCTAGAACTGGTGGTTCTTCCATATTTATTGGTTTAAAATTCTCTTTAACTTCTTCTTGAAGATTTTCAACAATTAGGTCAGTTTGAGAATCTTTTGTCTTTAATACGTTGGCATTAACGTATTTTTGTAAATAATTTTTCTAAAAAAAACCTTTTTGTTTTTTTTTGTTTTTTCCAAGTTTCTTCAGCTGCTGGATTATCAATTTCAAGTCTTTTCCTTTTATTTATCAATTCTTTATTAGGATTAAATGGTTTTTTCCCTATCGATAGTTTTATAACTTTTAGATTAGATCTTATACGAGTTTGAATTTCGGTTACAAAACGACCTAGTTTTAAATTTCTCTTTTCGTTTAAAATCTCATATTTTACAGTTTTAAACCAAGACTCAACACTTGCATTGCTAAACCTACCGCATTTTAAGATATCCGACCTTTAAGATATCTAACTTTACCTAACCTTACCCAGCTTTGCCTAAGCTTACCTTACCCAATTACCTAACTTAACCTTAACTAACCTAATATAATCCAACTTAACTGCAGTGTAAAAAGAAAATCATAAAAAAATTAGAAAGACATTTGTATAAACAAATAAATAACATAAATTAAAATCACCCAAACTAATTAATAAAAAACCTCTACTTTACAACCTCACTAGACAAAACATCTAAATGTTATATAGCAAAGTAAGCGAATAAGCGCACAAAATTCCGTCCTAAGTCCAAAATATTGATATATTATTTGGACTCCTGGTCGTCAGTATATTAACTTTCACCGTCTTCTCGAAGCAAAATGCATCTAGTGGGGGCAATGTATAAATAGCGGCGACGCCTTACAATCGGGTTTTTGCTTCTCGATCTCGACTAGAGAACCGTCCGCTTAAGCCTCAAGCGCATATGATGTTAACTGTAATTATTGTTCTAACGAATTATTAGAACATTATTATAAACCTATTTTGTTATATATGTTAATGAAATACTATGATTTATATTATCTTTTACTTATAGACCAAGTTTGAAGGTGTAACAAAATTATTACTAATTAGTACAATTTTTTAAACTATTTGGGGGTGGCTTACACCCCTTCATCCCCTGAAAAAACGTGTGTCTCTGAGATATATCATGTATTTTATTATCTTATATTTATACACCAAGTTTGAAGGTGTAACAAAATTATTACTAATTACTACAATTTTTTAAACTATTTGGGGGTGGCTTACACCCCTTCATCCCCTGAAAAAACGTGTGTCTCTGAGATATATCATGTATTTTATTATCTTATATTTATACACCAAGTTTGAAGGTGTAACAAAATTATTACTAATTAGTACAATTTTTTAAACTATTTGGGGGTGGCTTACACCCCTTCATCCCCTGAAAAAACTTGAGTCTCTGAGATATATGGTGTATTTTATTATCTTTTATTTATTCACCAAGTTTGAACGTGTAACAAAATTATTACTAATTAGTACAATTTTTTAAACTATTTGGGGGTGGCTTACACCCCTTCATCCCCTGAAAAAACGTGTGTCTCTGAGATATATCATGTATTTTATTATCTTATATTTATACACCAAGTTTGAAGGTGTAACAAAATTATTACTAATTAGTACAATTTTTTAAACTATTTGGGGGTGGCTTACACCCCTTCATCCCCTGAAAAAACGTGTGTCTCTGAGATATATCATGTATTTTATTATCTTATATTTATACACCAAGTTTGAAGGTGTAACAAAATTATTACCAATTACTACAATTTTTTAAACTATTTGGGGGTGGCTTACACCCTTTCATCCCCTGAAAAAACTTGTGTCTCTGAGATATATGGTGTATTTTATTATCTTTTATTTATACACCAAGTTTGAAGGTGTAACAAAATTATTACTAATTACTACAATTTTTTAAACTATTTGGGGGTGGCTTACACCCCTTCATCCCCTGAAAAACCGTGTGTCTCTGAGATATATCATGTATTTTATTATCTTATATTTATACACCAAGTTTGAATGTGTAACAAAATTATTACTAATTACTACAATTTTTTAAACTATTTGGGGGTGGCTTACACCCCTTCATCCCCTGAAAAAACGTGTGTCTCTGAGATATATCATGTATTTTATTATCTTATATTTATACACCAAGTTTGAAGGTGTAACAAAATTATTACTAATTACTACAATTTTTTAAACTATTTGGGGGTGGCTTACACCCCTTCATCCCCTGAAAAACCGTGTGTCTCTGAGATATATCATGTATTTTATTATCTTATATTTATACACCAAGTTTGAATGTGTAACAAAATTATTACTAATTACTACAATTTTTTAAACTATTTGGGGGTGGCTTACACCCCTTCATCCCCTGAAAAAACTTGAGTCTCTGAGATATATGGTGTATTTTATTATCTTTTATTTATTCACCAAGTTTGAACGTGTAACAAAATTATTACTAATTACTACAATTTTTTAAACTATTTGGGGGTGGCTTACACCCCTTCATCCCCTGAAAAAACGTGTGTCTCTGAGATATATCATGTATTTTATTATCTTATATTTATACACCAAGTTTGAAGGTGTAACAAAATTATTACTAATTAGTACAATTTTTTAAACTATTTGGGGGTGGCTTACACCCCTTCATCCCCTGAAAAAACGTGTGTCTCTGAGATATATCATGTATTTTATTATCTTATATTTATACACCAAGTTTGAAGGTGTAACAAAATTATTACCAATTACTACAATTTTTTAAACTATTTGGGGGTGGCTTACACCCTTTCATCCCCTGAAAAAACTTGTGTCTCTGAGATATATGGTGTATTTTATTATCTTTTATTTATACACCAAGTTTGAAGGTGTAACAAAATTATTACTAATTACTACAATTTTTTAAACTATTTGGGGGTGGCTTACACCCCTTCATCCCCTGAAAAACCGTGTGTCTCTGAGATATATCATGTATTTTATTATCTTATATTTATACATTAAGTTTGAATGTGTAACAAAATTATTACTAATTACTACAATTTTTTAAACTATTTGGGGGTGGCTTACACCCCTTCATCCCCTGAAAAAACGTGTGTCTCTGAGATATATTATGTATTTTATTATCTTATATTTATACACCAAGTTTGAAGGTGTAACAAAATTATTACTAATTACTACAATTTTTTAAACTATTTGGGGGTGGCTTACACCCCTTCATCCCCTGAAAAAACGTGTGTCTCTGAGATATATCATGTATTTTATTATCTTATATTTATACACCAAGTTTGAATGTGTAACAAAATTATTACTAATTACTACAATTTTTCAAACTATTTGGGGGTGGCTTACACCCCTTCATCCCCTGAAAAAACGTGTGTCTCTGAGATATATCATGTATTTTATTATCTTATATTTATACACCAAGTTTGAATGTGTAACAAAATTATTACTAATTACTACAATTTTTTAAACTATTTGGGGGTGGCTTACACCCCTTCATCCCCTGAAAAAACGTGTGTCTCTGAGATATATCATGTATTTTATTATCTTATATTTATACACCAAGTTTGAATATGTAACAAAATTATTACTAATTACTACAATTTTTCAAACTATTTGGGGGTGGCTTACACCCCTTCATCCCCTGAAAAAACGTGTGTCTCTGAGATATATCATGTATTTTATTATCTTATATTTATACACCAAGTTTGAAGGTGTAACAAAATTATTACTAATTACTACAATTTTTTAAACTATTTGGGGGTGGCTTACACCCCTTCATCCCCTGAAAAACCGTGTGTCTCTGAGATATATCATGTATTTTATTATCTTATATTTATACATTAAGTTTGAATGTGTAACAAAATTATTACTAATTACTACAATTTTTCAAACTATTTGGGGGTGGCTTACACCCCTTCATCCCCTGAAAAAACGTGTGTCTCTGAGATATATCATGTATTTTATTATCTTATATTTATACACCAAGTTTGAATGTGTAACAAAATTATTACTAATTACTACAATTTTTTAAACTATTTGGGGGTGGCTTACACCCCTTCATCCCCTGAAAAAACTTGTGTCTCTGAGATATATCATGTATTTTATTATCTTATATTTATACACCAAGTTTGAATGTGTAACAAAATTATTACTAATTACTACAATTTTTCAAACTATTTGGGGGTGGCTTACACCCCTTCATCCCCTGAAAAAACGTGTGTCTCTGAGATATATCATGTATTTTATTATCTTATATTTATACACCAAGTTTGAAGGTGTAACAAAATTATTACTAATTACTACAATTTTTTAAACTATTTGGGGGTGGCTTACACCCCTTCATCCCCTGAAAAACCGTGTGTCTCTGAGATATATCATGTATTTTATTATCTTATATTTATACATTAAGTTTGAATGTGTAACAAAATTATTACTAATTACTACAATTTTTTAAACTATTTGGGGGTGGCTTACACCCCTTCATCCCCTGAAAAAACGTGTGTCTCTGAGATATATCATGTATTTTATTATCTTATATTTATACACCAAGTTTGAAGGTGTAACAAAATTATTACTAATTACTACAATTTTTTAAACTATTTGGGGGTGGCTTACACCCCTTCATCCCCTGAAAAAACTTGTGTCTCTGAGATATATGGTGTATTTTATTATCTTTTATTTATTCACCAAGTTTGAACGTGTAACAAAATTATTACTAATTACTACAATTTTTTAAACTATTTGGGGGTGGCTTACACCCCTTCATCCCCTGAAAAAACGTGTGTCTCTGAGATATATCATGTATTTTATTATCTTATATTTATACACCAAGTTTAAAGGTGTAACAAAATTTTTAACAATTACTGTGTTTTTTTTACGTTATTTATTATTTAACAAACATTTATCTTTTATACCGAAAAAAAAATCAAATCTACACTTTTTTGGTCTATATATAATTAATTTAGTCTTTCTCTTAACTTTATTTTAAATGTTTAAAATCAGATTTAATCCTTCAATATGCAAAAAAATAGATTGCGTGCAGAACTTATCTGGGCGACTGTAAAAATTTGATTTTCGTTTCTGATTCTGTTGCTAACTTCCATGACGTATCAAATAGTCATATTAGGTTTTGTTTTGTTTTGTCTCTCCTCTTTCAAAAAATTTCCGGATATCCATTTGACAAAGTAATATTTCCAGTATCAAATTGTTGCGCAGTAAACGTAAATTAAATCTCGTGTCGACGCAACTAAACTATAAGACACTATGGTGCATGAAATATTCGCTCGTATTAAGCTCCGAACTGAATTGAATTGTATTCATTGTCTCGTCGAATTGAATTGCATTGCTCTGACTCACGAACCCGCTTATATATTGAAATATTCCTGCTCCGGAAATACGTAGAAAATACTGATTCTCGACTCTATTTCCGTCCTTGTCTCATACTCGCTATTACTGCCTTTCCTTTCCAGCTAGAACGTTCTTCGTGGTATTGCTATTCAATAGAAGATGTTGCTATTGACCGTATAAATTGATGTTATTTCAGATTTCTCTTATTCCCTTTACTGGAAAAAGTACTGTCGTCTGTAACTAGATAGCGCTGGATGTTGTTTTCTACCAATTATATTCGGATTTAATCCTAGATGGCTCTGATTGTCTCGTCGGGAGCGGAAACTACGAGATGCGATGGTTTCGCGGGATTTAAATTATATTGAGCCGCTAACAGTATACTATATCGAATGTTGGAGAATATTTAATTATAGATTAAAAAAAAATTAAATCATAACACCTGACTGAAAAGATATTTTGTTTCTAACACTTAATTTTCTGCAGAGTAAGTAACACGTTTTTAATTCCCACTCGCCAGGAAAATTGACGTTTATTTCATTTTCTAGGACTGGCCCTACCTGGGTACGCTGGCAGGGAAAAGGAAAATTGAATCCAAGGATTTGAAAAAAACATTGAAGGAAGATTTGAAAAAAATAATGACTACTACAAATGTTCGACTATTTTTTTCGACAACTTTATTCAGCGACGCTTCAACACTGCTTGTATTACTGTTTACACTCGTCTATAATTTGGTTGAAAAAGTTAAGTTTATTGTCAAATAAAGCATGGGTGATAATTCCTGCATAAAGTGCAAAAAAAATAAGAGGGAAAAAATGTATGTTTTTGCCTGTGATTCTTGCAAAACATATTACTGAGATTGCTCTGAATTAACTAGATCTGAGGTAAGATGCATGCCCCGCAGAGCGACAATTAAAATTTTCTGCAAATCCTGTAGAGCATGATTTTAAAGACTGTCTCAAAAACACAATTCTAGACAAAACTACAATAATAAATGATGAACCAATAATAATTGATATGCTACAGGAACAAATAAAAAAGATAGAGAGCACTAAATCTTATGCAAGTGTTGCTCCCTCTCCTGCTCTTCCACAACCACCAACACGACTTTTATACTCCTAAAAATATCCCACCAGTGCTTATCGAGCCGAAGTTACTAAAGCCGATCTTTAGTCAAAAAAGAAGCCAAATGAGTTAAACGTTAGCATTAAATCTATTAAAACATATTATATAGACATAGAACAGTATTATAGACATATACTTTTAACAATAAATAGCAGAACTGCAAAGAAGTAAATAAACAATTGCTCACTGAGGCTATCCGAGACGTGCAATATCAAGATAATTCTTTAACTTTATTACAACTAAGCGAAACCTTAAGTTTGATCTATAGAAAGAGAACCCAGAATATTTCATGCCCAAGCCGACAAGGTCCGACTTACTGGTGGACTGACAAAATAGAAAGCCTTAGAAGCGAATGCATTAAGAAGCGCAGAATAAAATAACGGGCGTACAGAAACAACGTAAGGGAAGAGCAAATAGAAGCATTGAAGAGAATTTCAAAAAATTAAAAAACTTTAGCCGACGAAATTAGAAAAGAAAAAGAGACAGGTGGAAAAATGCAGAGATTATGTAATTTAATAATTAAATAATAATCATAACTATGCAGAGAATTAGAAGACGATGTTTGGAGACAAGCATACCAGTTAGTGGTTAAGAGCTCAGAGGTTCTGTAAGCCCAGCTAAATTGGAGAAAATAAGGTGAAGGAGCAACATCCAAGAGTTACTGGAGATGCACCAAAACAATTTTCCATCAAGGAAATTAATCAGGCGGCTCAGACAATGAAAACAAAAGGGGCACTAGGTCCTAATGGAGTGCCAGCAGAAGTATTGGTGGAATTTGAGCAGGCTCCGGGGATCTTAATTAATTTAATTAACCAGTTGCTGGCAGAACAGATATTCCCAGATAATTGGAAAATTGCTCGGCTAGTTTTTCTTCTTAAACCAGGAAAACCTTTCGACCAACCTACCTTCTATAGACCCCTGTGCCTAATAAACACCATAGCAAAACTTTAATTACAAATTACAAACTCCGCTATCGGACAGATCGAGAATTGGATGACGCGAAACGAACTGGAGCTAGCACCGGAGAAAACGGAGGCTGTTATTCTATGGGGGAAGAAAGACCGCAAAGATATTGTTTTTAACGTAGGCGGTATGCCTCTATCACAATCACCATACATAAATTACTTGGGTGTAAGAATCGGGCAAAATATGTACTTCCGACCACATGTGCAAATGGCATGCAAAAAAGCTGACGTTAAGATTCGCGAATTAGCAATACTGATGACAAATATGGAAGGGCCAAAATATGCAAAACGCAAAGTTCTCTATTTGGTCACAGAGTCAACACTTCTCTACGGATGTACGGTATGGGGTTACATACCCGGCATGAAAAAGTACCAGCAAATTCTGAAAAGCACACAAAGAAAATCCCTTCTTCGAGTAGCATGTGGGTACCGCATTATTTCTAGTTCCGCAATTCAAGTAATCACTGGTATTTCACCGATTGAGTATATTATAGAAGAAATAGTTAAGACAGAACAAGGAAGAAATAAAGAAGACTAGCAAGGGAGGAAACCTTGAGAAAATGGCAGCAAAAGTGACAAATGAACAAAACTAATGCGCAGTGTACAAAGCGATTAATTCAAACATTGACGCTTGGGTAAACTGCTATCACCGAACCTTAGACTACTTTTTAACACCGGTCCTTTCGGGACACGGTTTATTTCTTTCGTATACTTTCCGGAATTCCGGATTAAAAAAGTCGCTGATGGGAAATGTATATATTGTGAGGATGTCGATACCCGGAGCATACTCTGTTTCTATGCGAAAGATAAAGGTGGTGGAGTCCCACAACACTGGTGTTGAAAATTCGCCAGTGGCGCGTCAATGCAGTTTCCGTCTATAAACAAAAAAAAGGGTTGGGTTGGGTTGGGTTCCCCCTCAACGAGCTGCTGGACCTTGCCGTTAGTGGAGCGGGCTCGGACAAGCATGGGAACTCGAGACCAATTGGAACGAGAGTTTGTCTGCTAAGGACGGCTCAGACGTTTACTTAACGTTTCCTAATCTACCTACCTTTGACTGGTTATACTTACCTCTTAAAATCAATTTTCTTAGTACCCCTGCTAAGAGCTGTGTTTTTATCCCCTTCGATGCTATTAGGTTTTCGAGGGCTAGGAGACTCCTTCTTTTTCCTATCCCTACCCCAAAAAAAACTTACTTGATTATGATTAATGATGACCTGGCAAAGAATAATGGACTTACCTGGCAGTATGTATAAACTGCAACAAAAACCAAAATGGCAGACAAAGGGATGAATAAAGTACCCCAGGTGGATACCGGCAATGGTATGTGCTATACCGGGGAATCCCACTCCTCCGCTATGAAAGGCTATCCCACAGATTCTGGGGGGGACAATCTACCATTACAGAACACAGAATCCATCAAACTAAGTAGCACTAACACCAAACTATGTAACCAAAGTATTGACAAAAATTAACGTGAACTACTACTAAGATTTGAAGACCCCGAATAACGCAGAAGATCAATAAGAAGAACATTTGATTCACCTGATGTTGTAAGAAGAGATTCAAACGCATCGGAGAGTAGTTTTTTACAAGAATAACAGATAAGAGCAAACGTACGGATGTATCACTCACAGAAATATCTCCATAACCCAAAAGAGAATGCCACAAGATGGATACGCACAACAAAGGGCACAACAAAGGATGCAATAAAATATTACAGAATTATTGCAAAACATAAACGAAGTTCGGACGAGCAAATCAAAATGTCTACAAACAAGTAAAAGATAGCACAAGCCTATCAATCAAGCGGCCAGTAAATTGGAAAGGTTTTTTTTTGTTAGGAAAACTTTGATAGTTTCCTAACAAAAAAAAAGGGAGAAGATAGATGAAGGTACACAAACTTCAGTGTGAATTCAGCAAGGTGAAAGAGATTTACTTGACATAGAAAAACTAACATCTTACGATGTATGGAACACGGAACCTCAAAAAGACTGGAAGGACAATGTTTATCTGAACACGGAAATAAAAGTAGGTAACCCCCTCAAAACAAAAGAGGCAACGGTTAAAGTCGTTTTAGTATCTCCAAACGAATTAGAAATGTGTACGAGCATCCAGGCGGTGTTTAAGTAGCAAGAGCGATATCGAGAAATCATCGACACGGAAGCCAATTTTGAGGTCTACAACCGCACAATACTAAAGACCACAAAAACCAAATAAGAAATCACAAATCAAAAGATCATTAGAACAAACCAGGGAACTAGTGAGAAGGAACTTTGGAAATAGAATCAATAGAGAAAACTATAGATGATGAAAAAGTGGCAATCCATAAGATAGAAGGAATGGAAATTCACAGGCTTACAAAAATGGTTGAGGCCATTTTTTATGGCCAAAATACATACGTAACCATCTATACAAACAATGAGAAAGACCTGCAGAAAGAAGAAAGACTAAAAGAAAACGACAGAAGGAGAGGGCAGAGAGACACAACCGCCATAATCCTCAAGAAGGGCAACCACCCCTTTGAAAAGATTGCAAAGGAACTGAAAGCCAAATTAAGAGGCACAGTAAAAAGAGAATTCAGAAAATGTAAGAAGCAAAAAGTGGCAGTGTTCTCTTGGTTACGGATAAAAACGATTAAGCAGTGAAATTCCTTAAGCAAAAAATAGAAGAAACTATGGAAAACATAAAAGTTAGGATAGCTGGGTATAAGAACTAGCAAAACGTAGTACTACACATCACAGGTCTGGATATAACAACGACGGAAGAAGATATTAGAGAGGCTATTATAAAACTAAATAAAGCCAACAGAAGAACTTAGACTCAGTTCACTTCGCTCTAATGCCCGAAATACACTGGCTGCTAGCAGGCAAACTGCCTCATGTGCAATAAGGGACACAAAATGGGAACAGGCCGATGTACTGCTTTGAAGAGAGCCATTTCGTAAGCCAAGAAGGAGAGAAAATACGACTGTGATAAAGAGAAACCTAATATCTGTGATAAAACTGTGATATGAACTTTGACTGGAAAAAGACTGTGATATATTCCTTCTAGTACTAGTTCTTAATCGATTTACATATTTTACTTGTTTACTAAATTCAATCAAATATGTTAAAGAATCTCCAAATAAACACCGACCGCTCCGCTGGTGCCCACGATATGGCAGCGAAAGTTGCAGCAGAAGAATCTACAGATATTTTAGTAGTGAGTGAGCAAAATATAAAATTAACAAAAAAGCCATCCTGGATTACAGACAGGGCAAGCTGGGTGGCCCTTAAACTCTTAAACAAAAACAATAATGTTAAGAGGGTTATAAAAGAGAATGGAGTGCTGGGACTTCAGCTAGAATATCTATGGATTTTAGGCATCTCCAAATATTTTGCTGCAACAGTATAAAGCTTACATTGATACACTGCTAGATATGGTAGAGACTACAGGAGGAGAGGCAGTAATAGCTGGTGATTTCAATACGAAACAGAAGAATGGGGTTCGCCGGAAACAGATAAAAAAGGACAATATATCTTGGAGGCCGTGGCAAGACTTGGACTAGCAGTTCATAATGACGGAACCTCCCTCATTCGTAAGGAGAAACACGAGATCTAACATAGACTTAACTCTATCTACGCAAGGAATAGCTAAAAAAATTAGAGAGTGGAGGGTTTTGGATCACTACACCTACATATAGCTTTTGAAATTCTCGTGAAAAACATATCAAGCATGACATTCAAAAATAAAACCATAATCAACAGAGAAAGGCTACGTGAGAAGATGAATGAATTAACCGAGGAAGAAAAACCAGAAAATCGCTACAATCTGACAAATATGGTCAGAAAGATTCTCAACGATTCTACTGATAAACATTATGGACCAAACAGACAAAGAATCCCATACTGGTGGAGTGAAAAAATAGAGACACTAAGAAAGAGCTGCCAAAGAATTCGCAGGGCAAAACAAAGGTCTCAAACAAACAAAATTTGACTTGGCAACAGTCGAACAGCAAAGTGCTGCCCATGAAGAACACATAAACGCAAGAAAAGCGCTCAAGGACGAAATTAGAAAGGAAAAAACAAAAATGTGGAAAGAACTCTGCAATGAACTGGAGAACGACCTGTGGGGACAAGCCTATCGCATTGTCAGGAAAAACATAAAAGGCGATACAGAACCAATAAAATTGACAGATGATAGAGTGTCGGAAGTAATAAACGAGCTGTTTCCCAGTTATCCAATCTCGAATGCTTCTACGGCGAGATTGTATTACTGTATGCAAAGGGCGGCTCAGGTACTTACCTTCATACTCACTTTCTTTCCTTCACCCGCGTTCTTTCCTCTAAACTTATGGCGAGACTTTTTTCGTCTTTCTATTTCGACCGCTCTTGGTCAACCCTTGATATTTCCGATCCCGGCGCTATTAGGTTTAGGGCTTATAAGGTAGCGAAGGCTAGGGATCCAATAAAAAATATAAAACATAAAAAAATGAAAATAAAATAAATTGATAACATGATAATGACTCGGCTTTGGACAAGAACTATAAATAAATAATAGGAGGGTAAAACTACAGGAGAAAAGTTTACGGAGCACGGGCATGGATCCCCAGTTCCGGTCGGTGACGCGGGTAAGCGAGCAGGCCCCGCCCGACCTTCAGCCAAAAAACTGCCCATTTCCATTGGCAGGGAACCAGGCCTGGGAGCAGACCTATGCGACTTAGAAAAGAAAGAGAAAGGGATTATTAGAGATGGATTCTTCCCAGCGAGAAACAATATATCCAGGACACCCCTATTGGCAAAGGGTACCATACCGTAGGAGGTAAAGGAACACCAGACAAGTGAAGAGGAAGAAGCAGTATGCAACAAAAACAAAAAAAGGAAACGAAAAGCTACTCCAGAAGCACAGAATATATTTTGGATTATATCGAGAAACCTTGAAGTACTGAAAACTAGGGTTGACGAACTAATGAAGTTTTGTGACCAAACGCAAAATGTACACAAAAATATTAAAACTTTAGCAAAGCAAATAGGATTAACAGTTCCATAAACGGTTGCAGAATATAAAAGTGACAAATACGAAAGTCATCAGACAAAAGAGGAACAAAACGCTAAGATCGCAAAATATGAAAAAATATTAAATAATTTAGTAGCTAAGAAATCTACAGATGCGAAAACACAAACGGGAGAAGAAGACTGTGGGGGCCAGCTGAAACTACCCGTCTTAGCTGCTTTATCCACTTAAAATACTCGGATACAGGGCAAATGATAAACTACGAATTCCTCGAACTCAGAACGTAATTTATTCTTACTTGAGTTACAAATGATAAACAAAACAAATAAACACTTCTTCACTTTCACACATACAGTTATAGGGAGTATTTAGCAAACATTAAACTTAAAATATACATGAGTAACCGCATAATTACAGAGGGCCAAAACAAGGTGGCCGCACGACGTTACTTAATCGTTACCGAATGGATGACTCACGACAATAGACGACTAACTTATTGTCCGGGCAGCGGGGAAATAACAGCGCGTAATTATAAATAGATTGACACATGAGCGCTGTTGCCACTACACTTAAACTAATTATGAAATTAGGGGAAAATAATACTGTCCCGAAAAAAGACATTATTACTACGTAAAGTTGATAATTTTGAGAAAATAGCAGGCCTTAAAATGGGCCGACACAGTATACACAGCTATAAAAGTAGGTAGCCCTCTTGCAACAGAGAACAGTGTACTCAAAGTGGTAATCACGGTGCCAGAAGACCCGAAAATGGATAGAAATATATAAAATAATAAAAATAAATAATTCTACTAAATGCCAACAAACGTTTTATGAACTAGCTAAATGCCCGCGGCGTTGTTTGCGTCAAATTTGAAAATAAAAGAAAAGTTCTACTGAAGAACTTCTTTGTAAACAACTTTTTTTGTTTTGCCTTCTTTTGCCAGAATTGATAAATTTTTTGGTGAACTTGTTCTAGAACAGGCTACATAGAATTGTCAATGCGTAAAGCAATCCTGTTTCAAATCAATCTCTGCTGTCTTTGAGTCTGGCCCTGCGACCTGTAATAAACAAAACAAAAAATCCTTCAAAGAAAGAGATAAATTGAAAAACTAATAATATTAATTTAGCTTATTGATGTTAGATTTTGGATTAAAAATAAAAAGTAGAAATAGATATATGTTATTCTAAGCTCAAAAATAAGGTCTTCAATGCAAAAAAAGTTATTAACATTTTATTCCTAAAACCGCTTGAAAAAAATTTGAAATGGTAACACGGCATTTGAGAAGTTCTATTTTTTCTTTAGTGTTTGGTTGAAAAAAGACGTATTTGAGTGTTTTTGTGGACCATTGCGATAGTAAAAACTTGTGCTGTTTGTCCCGCACCATGGGAAAAAATGCGATTTAAGCCGATCTTTTCTCAAGTTCACTCATATAATATACAGTGCGAACGTAAAGGTTGGAATAAATTCATTTAAAATTCAGGGGTATGTTCAAAAAAAAACGCTCGGACATGTCGATTTTTATTTTTAACTGCGGGTTTTCTTACTATAATTTTATGTATACAGGGTGGCCCAAAAATAAGTTACGGTCATCAACGTATTTTTTTTAAACGTAAACACCTATTTTTTATTTTAGATTTAGGTTCTACATCAAATTCTAAGTACATTTCATGTACCATGTCCTATACCTAAACTCGACCGTTGACGATTGAACACAATAAAAGGCTATTTTTGGAAGAGTTATTTATATCAAGCGACCTATCAGTTATTGTTTGGTTATTTACATTTGTGGTTGGTGTTTTTGATTGTTAACTTGTCACAATTTGTTGACATCAAATAATTTTGAGTGAATTTAGTTTGATTTAGATGCCTAAGCAAAGTTTTGCTTGTGTTAAGTTTATCAAAAGATAAAATTAAAATTTCAAAAAATGGTACGTCTTAGTGAGCGAGAGCAAATAGAGATTTTGATGATGATTGGTTATGGAAACAGGATGCGCACTCAGATGGAAGTCTGAAATTTATCATGCCAAGTATCCTGATAGGCCACGTATATCTCAAAGTACTGTCAGTAAAATAGAACAGAAATATCGGGATTTGGGTCATGTCAGGGATAATTATACGAAAGGTCGGTCAAGTATATCAGAAGAGAAGCAACTAAATGTTTTGCTGGCAGTTGAAGAAGATTGCCATAAAACGACTCGCAATATTGCGTTAGAAAATCAGATATCCCAGACATCCGTCGTTAAGTATTTAGGTATAAATAAATGGCACCCTTACAAAGTTCAATTGGTTCATGAACTAAATGAAGATGACCCAGATAGGCGTTTAGAATTTTGTGAGAGACTTATGGACTTGTGCCATGCTAATCCACAATTTTCAAAAAAAATTGTATTTTCTGATGAGGCAACGTTTTGTCTTCATGGTAGTGTAAACCGGCAAAACTGCCGATATTGGGCTACTGAAAATCCGCACTGGATGATGGAGTGCCACAGCCAAGTCCCTCAAAAAGTAAATGTTTGGGCGGGGGTGATTGAAAACAGGGTTATAGGGCCCTTTTTCTTTGAAGGATACTTGAATGGTGAGAGGTATTTAGAGTTTTTAGAAAATGACTTGGTTCCATGCCTTGCCACTTTATACCCCGATCCAGAAGACCCGGATATATTAGATAATTCCTTATGGTATCAGCAAGATGGAGCTCCAGCCCATTACACTCGTCCCGTGCGCCAGTACCTGGATACCGTTTTCCCTGGACGTTGGATTGGTCGGAGGGGTGCAATTGAATGGCCGGCCAGATCGCCGGATCTGACTCCTTTAGATTTTTTTTGTGGGGGTATCTTAAGTCCAAAGTTTATGTTAATCGGCCAAACAACATTGAAGACTTAAAAATTAGAATAACGGAAGAAATAAGATTGATAGAACCTTCTGTTATCGATAACGTTTTACAAGAATTTCAGCATCGACTGGGATATTGCCAAGAGGTTCGTGGCAGCCATTTTCAACACTTAATAAATTAATTAAAATATTTTTATGTATTCTTGCTTGATATAAATAACTCTTCCAAAAATAGCCTTTTATTGTGTTCAATCGTCAACGGTCGAGTTAAGGTATAGGACATGGTACATGAAATGTACTTAGAATTTGATGTAGAACCTAAATCTAAAATAAAAAATAGGTGTTTACATTTAAAAAAATTACGTTGATGACCGTAACTTATTTTTGGGCCACCCTGTATACATAAAATTATAGTAAGAAAACCCGCAGTTAAAAATAAAAATCGACATGTCCGAGCGTTTTTTTTTTGAACATACCCCTGAATTTTAAATGAATTTATTCCAACCTTTACGTTCGCACTGTATAGTTTACTCATATACTATGTCATAACATCAAATCAGGAGCAACCGTGGCCATAAACGTACAATAATAAAAACTATTTAAGAAATCTTTAATAATTATAAAATATTTAATTTCTAATTGAATTTAATAATAATTTCTGATACGCGCCGCTATTTTGCATAACTACCAACGGTTTTAGTATTTACGCATAATTCCCAATATGTCTAGCTATTATGCATATTAGCGGTAACATATATATACAAAAGTATACGATACTTCGAGGGAATGAAGAATGAATCCCAAATTAATATCGACCAGTAGCGTCGATATCTGTAACATCTGGATGAAGCATTAGTTTGTTTTCTTTTCGTTTGACACTTGGTATTGACAGATAACATTGGCAGCTGTCAGTAACAACAGTGTTTAGTGTTGTAAAAATCCGGATTAATTCAATATCCGGACAGCATTGATTCGGATGAATTGAAAATTCGGTTTTTTCATCCGGATGAATTCATCCGCTCGATGTCTCGCCCGTTCGGCAAATTATGCCATGTTTCGGGCTCGATGCTCGACCGTCCGATAAACGTTTTTTATAGCTGTTTTTCGAATATAAGGTATGCATTATGCAACCCATTAGACATTTCGTTTTTACGCATTTCTACATGATGTTCAAACTGAAATAGCTAATTATGTATGTAATAAATCAAGTGTATTTTAAACAATGCAAAATAACACTACAAAAATGCTTTGTTTACAAAAAAGTTTGGGCGTTCTCATATTGTCTCTTATGTTTCTAAATGAGTACAATAAGGATAGATAAAGCAATAGGTTTACACAAGGCGACGCGACGATATTGCCGATTGCCGGGTTATTTGTCCGGACGATTTAATTCGGATTCTCTTAGCCGGTGGAACGTAGAACATCGTGTCACTTCGTGTAAGCTTTTATTTCATTGTCGGTCGAACGAACGGGCGGCATGTATCCGGACGATTTAGATATCCGGATTGATTCGGAATAATTTGATATTCGGATTGAACGGACGATTAATCCGGACTCTTCGCATCACTAACAGTGTTAAATGTTAAAATGTGAGACGGCGGCAAGCTATATATTTTTTGTTCTGTGTCTTGAATACTAACCATTATTTCCTTTTTTTTTCTTTTACGTTGTAGGCAATGGTCAGAAAATAAGTGTGAAATTCCAGAAAAGACCCTTTTACAATTCCAGCATATCGTGTACGCACCCATGGAAGACGGCAAGATAGAAAGTGGCATGCATAGGGCTGGTAGATAAGATTTTAAATCTTTTCCTGAATAAGGAGGCAGCAATGGCCAAAGGGATCCATGCAAGAAGGACCCATGTATTTGATTTAAAATAGCGTAAGTCAAAATATTTCTCATTTAATGTTTGACACTTAATACTGTTTACACTTAATAATGTTTGACCCTGAATAAATCTGGTAAGGGAGCAATCACTTACCGACTTACCCATCTAAGAAATGAATATCCCTGTTTTTCTCTTAATTAGAAATTTAATTATATAGTTTATAACACTTTTGAGAGTATATGTATTTGCTTTTTTCTTGCCCTATTCTAAGTCATAATATTTTTTATATCAAATAAACAACTTCTATCATTATAAAACTTATGGAACAGTATAATAATGAAATTAGTTAATATAGGCCTGTAATAGTATTAGCAAACAGATACCAAGTATTAACCCTATAACAAAAACTAATTTTTAATTCGCTAGAAGATACTGTATATCTGTCTTTGCCATCTTATTTAGTTCAGAACTCCACAATTTTAATAATTACCAAGAAGCTAGCACATAAAAGATCAAAGGAAGCAGCAATCAGATGGACTGTATCCTTTAATTTTTTAAGGTTCAGAGAGCAATGGGTGGTTTTGGAAAATACTTGCCAATGAACAATTTATTAATTAATATAATTAAGAATAACTTAAAGAAAATTCCCAATATTTTTGATTATCATTAATAGCAATAAAGGATTGTGGCATTGCTCAAATATTCTTAAAATGGTGAGATTGCTATGGTAAGATTACTTAAAAGATTTATTTTGTAAACAAAGCACTTGCTTACAGTGTATGGAAAAGGGCATTTCTTTGACCAGGTCAGTCATGTGATACTTATTGTAAACTTGATGCTTTCTTTATCATTGATCTTTTTCTTTTAAGGTATATAGGGCTTATAATTATGCATTGATAATTATGCACATCACAATGAAATAAAATATTTATGTTACATTTTTGCTGACCATGAAGAATTTCATAAATCATTTTACATTGTTCATTTTCTAAAATGTCTTCAACTTATGTAAATTCAGTTCTAGATAAATCATGTTAATACTGGTGAGCCAATCATAGTTTAATAATACATTAGCAACTCAATTTTCTAATATTTGTGCCTTATAAAAGTTAGTTTCCCCACACAAACCCCAAACTGGCAAAAGGTATTGAAAATGTGTTAGAAAAAAAGCATTATAAATCTTAAATTTACTTCCCCTAGTTAAATAGTTGCTACTCCTATACAAAGCAGAAAGCATGGGTACTATTTTTTCAAGGATTTTGGTTATGTGTTCTCTGTTGGACATGAAAAATAAATAACTACAGGCTTAATTCAGTAGTGAGCGTATACTCCAAAATAGTGAAAAAATATTTAAAAAATGAATAGTAATATTTATTAATACTCATCAATTCATTGATAATTTTCAATATATTTTTGTAAAAAATAGTAGCACACTTGGTGTCGCTGTGGATTTTATAGATTATGTTTAATGAGCTTTGGATAAAAAAACAAGTGGTTGTGGCAGTGTCCATTGATCTGAAAAAGGCTTTTGATGTGGTTAGCATCAATATTTTGTTGGAAAAGTTGCTTAAGGGATTTGGGGGTGTTCAATAGTCTTCTTATAAGCACTTTTTGAAAGAGTATTTCCTATAATAACTTTAGGATTTTCTTTTTAGAAAAAAAAATTACATATGCTTTTTCTCACAAGATTTATGTCCAGTTTTCCAACAAGTTTTAAGTAACCATTTTAATGAATTGACATTAATTGAATTTTACCAAGTAATAAATAATGTTAAACCTGAAGAAAAAAATTGAATAATTCAATTTTCTCATAAGGGAAAAACTATTCATTGCAGAATTCAAGAAACTTTCACTCTAATAAAATTAATCTATTATTGGAAATCAATGAAAAATTTTATTATAAAATATATTGATAATTGTGAAATCTGTCGAAAATCTAAATATAATAGCAAACATTTGAAACTATTTGAAGTTATTTATATAGATACACTCATATTAGGGAATAATAATAATATATTTCTTTATTTAGTACTATGAAGTAACATTATACATGAAAACTTATATCAAATAAAATGATATCACCAAAAAAGGCCTATTTAGTAAAAAAAACATCTCCCTGACATAACTACATATAAGTTTACATGCTTAGGTATTCACCTTTCAGTTTCACATTCTGTTTAAACCTGTTTCGATTGATATCCTATAGTTTATATTTTATGTGGAAGTTTATTAAATAACTTAATGCACATATAGTAGGGACTCTGTTCAAAGAGTGAAAGCCTCTATACAGGGTGTCTCACGACGAATAGACGCGATCGATATCTCGGAAACTAATTTTCCAAAAATTTTGAAAATTTGGCAACATGGCACAGTCGATGGGGGCTACACAACTAAAATATTTTGACACTTGTGACGTTTCCGGTTATACCGGAAGTAGGTGTCAACTTCGTTATTTTAAATGGAACACCCTGTATATTTTTACATTTTTGACTTTTACGTGAAATTCTAAGTATATTTTTTGTATAATGTCCTATACCTTTAATATTAGGCCAAATTTAAACTGCCAATATTTCGGAAACTATCAATTTTTGGACTAGATAACCTTATACAAAATTAACCTTATTTTTAATTATCTTTATGAAAAAATTATAAAAATAGGGGGTTTCCATTAAAAAAATTGACTTTTAATGATTTTTTCATTTTAATGCTAGTTTTTGACCCCCCTGTATCTTTTTTTTAGCCAAATATTATATTAGTCTTTTAAAGTGGTCCTTCCTCTAAAATAAAACCAAAACTAACCAATAAATGAAGGCTACTAAAAGGGAGTAATCGGTAATTATGTTAGGGCTTATAAACATAGTTTTTGACATGAAATTAAAAATATGTCAAAAACGGTTACACTTAGGTATAGGACATTATACACAAAATATACTTAGAATTTCACGTAAAAGTCAAAAATGTAAAAATATACAGGGTGTTCCATTTAAAATAACGAAGTTGACACCTACTTCCGGTATAACCGGAAACGTCACAAGTGTCAAAATATTTTAGTTGTGTAGCCCCCATCGACTGTGCCATGTTGCCAAATTTTCAAAATTTTTGGAAAATTAGTTTCCGAGATATCGATCGCGTCTATTCGTCGTGAGACACCCTGTATAGGGTAGTTAATATTACATATGCGAGTATTAAACCCATGATTAACAGAAGTAGGAAACTTATCTCTATTCTTAAATAAAAACATCACTGCTTCAAATATAAACAAGTTACACAGTTAAAATTCCCTTAGATCTAAAAATACCTTTACAAGATTCTAACTACTGCATCTGAAACATTATTCTAATTACCTTTTTTTGAATGTCAAATATATGTTTTATCTTAGAGTTGGCTGCCCAGAAAATAATGCCATGCCTAGCTGCGGACTCAGTTTTCAAAATACTAATCCATTCATTTAGCACTGTACAGAAACAAAAATAAGCTTTATTTAATTTAATTTGTAAATATTTAATGTGATATAAAAAGCCTAAAAATTCATCAATATGTACACACACTTTAACCTTGTAATTGTTGAGGTTTACTTCTTTTGGGGTCGCTTCCTTGTTTTGTTTTGCTTTAAAAATCAAAACAGTCGTTTTTTGTTCATTCAGTAAAAACTTGTTTTTACTAAACCAATCTTTGCTTTCTTGAAACAGTAGATCTTTATTCTAGCATAGCTTAGTATGTCTGGAAAAGCCACTAATAAATTTGTCATCATCTGCAAATATTCTTAGGGTAAATTACATACTGTTTGAATATTGTCAATAATTTGAAAAGGCAAGTCATTTATGAACACCATTAATTAAATAATCTAAATTTGTGATATTTTGCTTGTTAACATTACTTGTTGGACTCTATTGTTGAGATAAGAAGTGAACCATTTTAAGAAATTATTTCTCACCCCATATTACTGTAATTTCTTTATTAATAAATTTCTATCTAATCAATCATATGCCTTAGAAAGATCTAAAAAATATTCCTCATGAAAGCTTTTGCCTCTCCAAATTCCTCAAGACTACACAAGTGAAACTGAAATATGGTAGTTTGTGTAGATTTATTCTCAAGATATCTATGTTGATTATCAGACAAAATATTGCATTCTTTTAAAAAACTGAGAAGCTGATTGCAAACAATTAACTTAAACAGCTTTGAAAAACTTGGAAGTAGGCTGATCAGTCTACTGTGCGTCCCAGGATATAGCGAATTTATACATAAAAATTATAAAAAAAATTTAGGGTTGATATTTGACCGTTAGGCATCCAGCCCTGCTTAATTAAAAAATAACATTTTGCATATTTTAATTTTCTAAATCAAGCATGATCAAGTAGTATATCTAGGCAAGATATAAAAAAAGTTTAAAGAAAAAGTTGTTTAGAATGCAAAATTAAGCCCGAATACCAAATTTCATAACCATAGGCCTACTTTGTTTTTACATTTAAATTATTATTTATTCTCACTTTTCAATATTAACATTTAAAATAGTGAAAATTATTTTAAGAATTATTGTTCTTGGACTAATTTTTTTTACGATCGGTAGGAATTTTTTCGGCTCGTGGAATGCATGCTGCTTATTATATTGGGTTCTTTTTTACTGCATTTACGAGTTTTTGTTGAACTTTTTAAAATATAAACATTCTCAATTAAATGTAGCAGCTACTATAAAACATTGTCACTGTCAAAGTTATGTACAAAAAACTTATATCATTATTTTATCGTAAAGTTAGTAATTAAAAAAAAAAAAATAATTTGGAGCAGATAATTGTCATTGTGCAATTGTATGGTAGTGGAAATAGTATGTCGTTAAAGTACGTTTTGAATCCTTTTTTTCGTGAAAAATATCCGCGAATAAGTCGAAGTAACAATATCTTCTGCTAATTAAACTTTTTACTTTAGACGACTAATTAAACTTTTTGAGGCTACGGGTAGTGTTGAGATAAAAGAAAAAGCAGACAAATACGATGACAACGATGCTGCTACAATCCTTGCTTTTGAGTCAATTGCTGAGGTCGGCGGTGCTGAACATAAGAAAATCTGAATTACAAAGAATTTATCATGCCAATAATATTAAAGCATTTAAACCAAGGTACTTCCAAGTCAACGCATGGTGTGCCATATCTTTCCATTTATATTGGATTATTGGACCATAGTTTATTGAAGAATCTCTTAATTACAAAACGTATCTTTAAATTTTGGAAAGATTTTTTGAATAATACTTACAACCTTTATCAGTTGATCAAAGAATAAATCTTTATTTTCAACACGACGGTTGTCCAGCACACTCCACTATTCGAGTAGCAGAAGGTTGAATAGAACTTTTCCAAATCAATGGTCTGATTAATCACCTGATTTAACCATTTTTGATTCCTATTTTATAGGGCCGGCTGAAGCAAATTGTTTATTCCGAGCCATTAGCAAATAACAGGGAATTATTAAAACAAAGAATTAGAGACCCTTGTAATTAAATTAACATTGAACAAGTTAGAAATTCTTTTAAAAAAGTTTAGGAAAGGTATTGGAAAATGTTTCGATAATTCGATTGAAAAATGTTTCGAGGTGCTACATTGAATAAATTTAAAATAAGTAAATAAAATAAATTTTCTTATTAAATTAGACGTACTATGTACATTTTATTACAAACACATTTTTGGGGATGGTTTGTAACTCTTAGATCAGTGATTTAACTATTAGATTATTTTACTATTAGATAAATTAGTTAGTTTTTCTCTAATAATTAAATATGATTAAAAAAATTAATTGGTACACAAAAGTAAAACTCAAAGTAGGCGTATGGTTGTGAAATTTGGTATTCGGGCATAATTTTGCATTCTAAACAACTTTTTCTTATGAACTTTTTTTATATCTTGCCTAGAAATACTACTTTACCTACTCATAAAATTTAAAACAAGCTCGCATCAAGGCATGCTTGATTAAAAAAAAAAATATGCGAAATTTTATTTTTTTATCAAGCAGGGCTAGATGTCAAACGGTCAAATTTCAACTACAATTTTTTTTGTAATTTTTACGTATAAATTCGCTTATTTTGAGACACACTGTATAGTTGTCAAATGCATTAGGATGCAGGCCATGCTTTACTTTTTTAGGAACACTTAAAAGTTCGTTTGGGCTTTATAGGCCTTAACAAGAAGCTTCTATGGTTAGCTGCTATATTTATGTGCATTTTATCAACCTCTGGTTATCTCACTCTGTTTTTACAATTTTGTATCTATTTGCATACATCGAAAAAAATCATCAAATAAACATCTAATTGATACTTTACTTCCTTATTATATTTAAAGAGATCTTTTTTATTTTTCTTACATATTAGTTTTTTTAGAAAACTTTGATTAAAAATTGGTTCAAATATATTTGTAAAAGCACACCATTAGCTATTTACATCACAATCATTCTGACCAAAAACGTCAGCCCAATTCTCTTCTTTTAGCTATTGAATAAAAAAAGGTTTGTTTGAGGAAAAAAAATTTTATAT
Organism: Anthonomus grandis grandis; assembly: GCF_022605725.1. Taxonomy (NCBI): domain Eukaryota; kingdom Metazoa; phylum Arthropoda; class Insecta; order Coleoptera; family Curculionidae; genus Anthonomus; species Anthonomus grandis. Next base: position 4,238,178 of record NC_065563.1, read on the forward strand.
TGTTTTCGGTATATATACTGGTTTTTAGTTTCGAAGATTATTTTTTGCCCTTTATGATTTGAAATATGAGTTTGCAGTCATGCCTAGCACACAAGCAATATCAATATTGGTAAATATATTATCAATGCAAATATTTAACCTAGTCTTTTTTTTTTTGTAATTATTGGATAGTAATTAAATGAGTTCTTGTTTATTTCTATTAGGTTTTAAAAGTTCAATATTAAAGTCACCTGCTATAAATGCCTGCTTTTGACTAGCTGTCAAACACAAAAGTAACTTTTTTATCATCTTTTGAAATTAAATATTCCTTGTCTTAATTGATAATTTTTTCAGAATTTGATGAAGTATTACCCTATTTTGGTACACTAATTTCAGTAGTTTAAACTCTGGTATAGTATTTTTCTTTCATTTTACAACCCCACAACAGCCCGAATCAAACAGCCCTAATAAAAGATTAAATTCAACTTTAATTGAACATATTAGACTTTTAAAAGAAAAAGATAAAAATAAAGACATTGTATTTATAATGCCATATGCATTTATTGCTTCTAACAATACTATACATTCCAGTACAAATTTTACATCCTTTAAACTAATCTACTTATGGATACATAAGATCCCATGAAATTAATGGCTGCTCATATTTATCCGGAATATATAAATTTGTATCGAATTTAAACCGAGGCATTATACCAAAAAATTTAAAATGATACTATTAAGTTAAAAGAACAAAATATTGAAAAACATAACAAAAATCGAAAATCTGGAAATCTACAATGAGAATATCAAGTATAAAGGCTTGGTAAAGTTAAATCAAGATCCACTATATGAACACAGATATTAGAAGATAATAAAATTTCAGTGATTCAAAATCAAAATGACAATAAAAAAGAAATAATTCATGTAAAGGAAGCTAAAATAATGCCACTTGTTGCAGATTGATGATCGGAATCATCTATACCAACGGGAATGGAGTAAAATTCCATGATCTAAATAATAATCCTGGAATACTGCCGTACAAATTAGGTAAGATTTCACTCTTATTATAAAAGAATTTTATACTTTCAAAAATTATGCGAAAATCTTAATTAACGCTTTAAATACTGATTTTATTTATATGAGAGAATGTGAAAACACCTTGTTAGCGTTATTTGCTTATGAAAAACGAATTGAACATAGTATTAGACAAATAAACACAAATATACATATTGAAAAACAAAAACGAGATATTTTAAATCCTCTTGGCTCCTTAATAAAAGTAATTACTGGAAATATTGATCAAAATGATGCGATCAAATGTTTCTGCAAATCAATATATTCTAAAAAGTCACATTTAAACAAAAAGTCACAATTAAAAACGACAATTAATCAAGTATCACTCTATCAATCAAAAGTTTTCAATATTTTAAACTTCATTTTATAATTCATCAAACATCAATGATATATCAAATCATTTATAGTATAGTTGGAAAAAACAGAAGTAGCTATATCTTTTGCTAAGTTAAACCCATTACATAATTCAGTAATTGATCTAACTGGATTAATAAAACAAATAAATATGGTAAAAAATAGATTAACAATTGATAGTTTGCCAATACCAGTTAATATCTAAAACATTTTAAATTTTTAGATTATTGAAATTAAATTTAATTTGACTCAAACGGTGCTATTATCACCTTTAGATTAGTATTACCATTGGTCGAATCAGATATCACTAGTATCAATTATACCTATTCTTATATCTTAAACCTACCCCAAAAACCATTAATATATACGTTGAGAGTTTTTTTTTAAATTTATTGACCTTGTGTTGAGCACATTTAGTCACAAAAAGCCTCTATATAAGTTTTTAATATACGAGCCCTAACAACTATATGTTGGAACAAGCAGTTATTTTGAAATAAAATGCCTATTTAGCGAAAATATTTTATTATTATTTTTTTTAATCATAAATATGAAATGAACAAGCTTTTTTATAATGTTTAATATTGTTTTTATAATTCGTTTATATATTTTAAGTTATTTAGTATTTAATTACTTGGTAAATAATTGAAAAATGCTGACAACTAAATATTGGAACAAGTGAGTTTTAAAAAAGGAAAATACAAATTAGTAAGGCGTAACGTCGCCCTTAGCTTGAATAACAGCCTGAACTCTATGAGGCATTGTACCAACTAGACCTTCACAAAATTCAGGGGTGAAACTATCCCATATTTCCTGTAGTTTAGCACGTAGTTGTGGCAAAGTACGCTGCGGACTATTTCTTAGGCGTTGCTTCATTTTGTGCCAAAGTGTTTCGATTGGATTGAGATCCGGGCTGCTAGAGGGGTGTGACAACACTTTCATATTATGTTCCCTCATCCATTTTTTTGGTAGATTTAGCAGTATGACATGAGGCAGCGTCCTGTTGAAAGATAAAATCTCCAGATGGATATAAATTTGCTGCACTTGGTAAAAGCGAATGTTCGAGAATGTCTTGATATTTTTCTGCATTTACTATGCCATCAATAAAGTGTAACGTTCCCAACCCTTTAGCTGACATACAACCCCACACCATGATGCCCTGTGGAAACTTTACAGTCCTTTTAAGACAATCCTTATGGAATGCTTCTGTTTTGTCCCGAATCACACGCTTTCGATAATCTCCGACACAGACATCAAATTTGCTTTCGTCGCTATAAATAACTTTGCTCCAATTTTCTTTGGTCCACGAGAGTTTTGATTTGGCCCAAATGTAACGATTCCTTTTTTGAGTCTCCGTTAACAATGGTTTTTCTTTGGCCTAGGCGAAAAAATGAGAAAAATGAAAATAATATAGCACAGAACAGCCTATTAAACATACCTTATGAAAACTAAGACCGCTCTTGTGGATATATTTGCGGCAGCATTCTCTGGAAACATTTATCCCACTTTCTCTATTCCACCTTGCAGTTACTTCTCGTAGAGTATTTCTTCTTCCCGACTTACAAATTTTAATCTCCTACATTTCTTTGAGAAACAACTTTAGGACGTCCTGAACTTTTGCCGCGAACACCAATACTGGCAGTTTCACCATATTTTTTTAATTATATTAAATATAGTAGTTGTTGCAACATTTAATTCACTGGAGATTTCTCGCATTGTTTTCCCTTTATGGTACTACCGGATAATAATTTCGTGCACTTTTAGATCAGTAGGTTTTCCACGAGCCATTATTGTATTTTACTCGTAATAAAAATGACAGTAATTGATTATTAATGGTCAAGTGACGCATCAAAATTTTTGTTGTTGACAACGCACTACTGACTTTTGTTTATTCAAAGCCATCTTCGCGTCATGCTAATAAAACTAATGGAAAAAAATAATAATATGGAAAAATTTGAGCAAAAGCAACCCATGTTCCAACATTTAGTTGTCAACATTTTTTGATTATCAAAAAATTAAATGAATATTATTTAACATCAAAATTTTATTAAACCTTAAAAATAATTCTCTAAAACATGAAAAATGTTATAAATTTATTATTTTTAAATAAAAAAAAAATAAATTAAAAGAATTACGGTTTTGTGGAATTTTATTCGTAAAATGACTACTTGTTCCAATATATAGTTGTTAGGGCTCGTATAAACTAAATCGGACATCACAAACGACCATGCCAAGTCTGGCACACGATTGCTGGGCAGGTATATACCCACCGCGCTACCAGGGTCGGCTACTTTGAGAGTAATAAACCATTTTTTCAAAATAAAAAAAGATGCCTGACAAGTAAATTAAAGAAAAACAGCAACTTGGCAACGTAGAATACCTCTATGTTTACAATGCACGTATCCGATATTGCCACTTTGTGTTGTAGATATTTGTTTCTAGATATTTTTTCATATTTGTGAAGCTAGCGCCCAATCGATATCCAACAGCCAAAATCTAGAACGCAGCGTATTTTGCTAGCAACCTATTTATAGTCTGCGCCCGCTGTTCTTTAATCGATATAATGTCCGTATCTCCTGAAATGCCCAAGGAATTTTAATATTTTTTTGTCCAGATATTGATAATTAATAACTAAATCGATTTATAGTGGTTATAAACCTCTACAAACGAAAGTTTTTGTGTAAAAAATTATTCAATTATTAGATGTTAAAAAATATAAAGTGCTATGTAACTCCTAACGGCTATAAGGCAAAGTTTTATCCATATCCTTTGGTAGTTATAGCCGTTTATAACATCTAACTCAATAAATCTTTCGTTCTTAGAGGTTTGCAACCAGCTCAAATCCGTTTAGATAGGTATATATATATTACAAAAAAAAGTTTAATTCAAATCCTTTGGAAGTTAACCTTTTAATTAATTTTTATTAAAAAAAACCTTAGTTTGTCGCGGTTTATACCCACTATAAACCGATTTAGTTTTTTATCTGTTATATTTTATTCTGTTTTATTTGTTAATATCTAGACAAAAAATTATTAAAACTCTTTTGGAAAAATTCCAGGAGATTTTCGGCACGATGGACGGGCATTATATTGATTAAATTATGGGCGCCGACTATAAATATGTTGCTGGCAAACGACATATGCTGCGTTCTCGATTTTGGTTGCTAGATATCGACCAGATACTACCTTCATTTTTGCACACATTAATTTTGCGGCTTTTCGGGTTCGAATAAGCAATAAATTTGCTAGATTTTAATAATATACTTACTTAATTTTCTCACCAACCCAAAAATTGAACTTATTATGAACTTACAAGAAAGGGACGTCGGAGAAAAAGAGCCCACAAACAAGACAGGGGATCCTACCCCCAAATCCCCCGAAGCCAGGATGGACTTTTCATCTATCCAGGAGGAGGAGCTGCTAAGGTCCGCCAGCTAAGGTACCAGCCGCCAGCAACTCAGAAGCTGAAGTAAGCGAAAACTCCTCGACCAGGGAAGACCAAAAGGTTTTGACCAGGCGGGAGTTAATGCTACCGAAGTCGAAAAATTGCTACACAAGAAAAACAAAGAAGCAGGCAACTGCACGCAACCGCACAAAGAGGCGCAAAGAGGAATGACGGAGGAAGAAGGAGGAGCGTGTAATATATAAATAAGGATATTTGGTAATTAATGTATTGGTTGATGTGGAAATTAATACTTTAGCTGTAGTCAGTAATAATTAGTAGTTCATTGGTTTCTAGGCAAGTTTTGCTAACGTAGGTACTATTTAACTTGGGTAATTGTGTTATAGAAATATGGTGTAATTGATATAATAATTGCTTTTAATAAATCAGTTCAGCTTTTCACATTACACAAAGATATGGTTGTTTTATTGGTCCTTTTAGGACGATTCCCTTGACATATTACAGCGAGAAGCCAGCCAGGAGGGATCAACAGTTCCTCCAGGATCAGCTTCCGCTTCTACAAATCCTCTTGTAGGAGGCAGCTCTAAGGGCACCACCAAAGTCTCGAACAGCGGGCAACACCAGAGAAGTCGCCAGCTAGTAAAAGGGCGTGGACCAAGGACAAGAGATGTAAGGCGAGAGGTAGATAAGCTGAAGCCAATCATCCTGCCCACGGCACCCGCCGCTGTCAGCGAACCACCCACCCAGCACCGGCGCTTCTAGCAAAAAGAGGCAAATCAAAAAGGACACCCCACATGACCGCCAGCATAAGAAGCCTAGGCAACAGCGCAGGTCCATCCCTCAAAAAGATGTTCTGGTCACGGCGGAGGACAAACCCTCAAGGGACTAGCTTTTGAGCTCCTGTCAACCACTGACCGAGGAGGGTGACACCTTCACCGCGGCGAAGTCATCTGACGCCCCATGGCCAGTGGAGATAGTCTTCACTCTGAGGACACCGGAGCGGCCAGACTTAGAGTATGTCAGGGAAATCCTTGACATACAAAATAGGGCCTTAAGTGTCCCCAGCTGGCAACACCTGAGGACGGAAGGCGAGTCTCGAAGTTTTAACCTTCACTTCATGGTGAGCAGGGACGTTGCTGCTCGACTGGAGGAGGCCAGGTGGACACTCTTCTTCGAACTGGTCACTGTCCTAGCTTTTCGAGTGACTGTTCGGCGAACGCCCACCAGGCCCAGCACCGTAGCCGTAACCTCCAAGCCACCAGAAGGGCAGTCTTAGGCAGGTAAGAGGGCTACCCCTACACCCATGGATGTAAGTCAAAGCAATATCCAACATAGTCGAGATGCAACTGCCGAATTGGCGAGCATCATGACTGGTCAGGCTGGAGAAATTGTATTAATACAAGAACCCTATTTTTTTAGGGAACAAATAAGAGGACTAGGGGCACTGGCTTTAAACTTATAGCCGGTGGTGAAGGAGACCAGAGGCCCAGAACGTGTCTCTTAGCATCCAGGGAGCTTCAACTAACACCTTTACCACAAGTAAGCTCCAAGAATTCTACGGCAGCTCTGCTGGAGTACACGGTAAGTGGCACAAAATATAAGTTAATAATATGCAGTTTATATCTTCCGTATGATAATGGACAACTTCCCCCGACGGAAGAACTAAAAAGGTATTTAAATACAATAAGGATAGTAATTTTCCATTAATCGCGGGGTGTGACGCAAACGCTCACAACATTGTATGGGGAAGTACGGATTCCAACGCCAGGGGTACGGCATTATTAGAATATGTAGTAGCGGAAAACCTGGAGGTAACAAACGTAAATGCGGAACCGACTTTTGTCAATAGAGTTAGACGAGAGGTTATCGACATAACGCTGGTAACACGGTCATTTGCGGAAAGGGTTGAAAACTGGAGGGTATCACAGGACGTATCAATGTCCGATCATTGATAAGGAGGAACAGCCCCTCAAGAGAAACCGGAGGGCCACCGACTGGACCAAATTTAAAGAGGGTCATGTTCAGTTCATGGGTACTCTAGGTGGAGCCATATCCTCCAAAGAGGAACTAGGTACAGAGGTAGTACGGCTAAACAGTATACTCATCAGTCCTTACGAGGCCACATGCCTTCCCAGGAGAGTTGGCAGCAAGAGATTGCCCTAGTGATGGTCACCGGTAAATTCGTGAACACAGTCTGTGAGCGAATGCAAGTCGCGTGCAGGATAGTGGAACAGTGGTGTCAGTAGACAGGGCTGTCGGTCAACCCTGAAAAGACCGAGTTCATTCTCTTTACTAAGAGGCGGAATTTGACAGGCTTTAAACCTCCCATTATGTATCAGACTTGCCTAATTTTAAGGCAGTAACATTAAGTAATACTTGGGAGTCATTTTAGACAGCAAGCTCACGTTTAAAACTCACGTAGAGCAGGCAGTAACTAAGGCAACAGCCCTAATATGGCAATTACGGCGAACAATAGGTACAAGATATTGAAAAACGGGTTCGTGGATCGAAATAAAGCGACACGCTTGCTAACTAGTAATCATTAACCGCACATAGCAAACAAACAGTGGAACATGTGTTACATTGTACATATTATCTAGATGGCGTTACTTACATTAGACTAAATAATAAACTGAATAGCATGGATTTATTTTAACACAAGATGGGGTCCAAAGCCTCACGTTCTCCAGTGGCTTTATACCGCAGTCATACGACCGAGGATCTCGTACGGATCCGTGGTATGGTGGCCAGCCGTATAGAAGGTCACCAACGCTCAAAAGCTGACCAGAATGCAAAGATTGGTCGGCTTGGGAATTACTGGAGCTATGAGAACAACACCTGCGGCACCACTAAATATTTTTCTTGGTCTACCGGACCTCCCAGTCTGGATTGAGAGGGAGGCCATGGCGGCGTATAAGAGGATGAGAGATAGCGGAGGGTGGCGCAATGTTCACTTAGGACAAGGCCATATGACAATTGCTCTCAGGATGTGTAAGAACATACCAATTGTGACATCCAGATGCACTAAAGAAAGTGGCAAACTAAGGTTAAAGAAGGGGTTTCAAGTCGAAATTCCGACAAAAGAAAGATTGGTCGGCGAACCAAATTCAAGAGGCAAGTGGTTTCCAGGCCTGGTACACAGGAGGATCATGGATGAAAAGCACCAATTCAGCCGCTGAGAATATCGTAAAATTTTGCTCGCATAGTAAAAACGGGCTTGCTTGAAGGTCACGAAACGCCGAGAGTTATTATGAATGATATGTTGGAGAGTCGACGTACTGGTTTATTGTTATACTGTGGTGAGACTGAGGTGGGTCCCAGGACACCAAGGTGTCGGGGAGTGGCAACGAGCGGGCCGACGAACTGGCAAGACAAGGTTCCGTTAACCCCTTCGTAGGCCCTGAACTTTGTTTCGGCTTTAGCAAAAAACAAATCTCCCAGGCACTTAATAATTGAGCCTGGGAAAAAACAAGGAAGAATTGGAGAAGGACAGAAGGATGTAGACAGGCCAAGGAAATGATACCAGACCAAGACGGCTCTAAAGCAAGGCGACTGCTAACAAAGACTCGACCAAGTATCAAAGACTTGGTGGGAATCCTGACCGAGCACAACAGTCTAAACAGGCATCTACACCTTCTTGGTATAAGAGAAAGCCCACTCTGTCCGGATTGCGGTACAGGGGAGGAAACTTCATACCACATACTTGGTATCTGTGATAGGTGGAGTCGCCTGAGAAGGAAAACTTTCAGAGCAACAACACTCCAGAGGGAATATTTTAAAGATCTGGACTGGGACAACATGCATGCCTTTATTAAAAGGACGGGCCGACTCAGTGGAGACCGCGCATTGGGAGTGGAGGCGTGGGGGTGGGTGATTCTGGGGTTGGCGAAAAGGGACTGCTCAGGCCTACTTGCCGAGCTCTAGCTCCCCCACCCTGACTACTACTACTTAATATTACACATTTTTATTAATATTTTGGTATCCAATACATTAATAGATATTTTACAAATATGCCGTCTTTTATAATATTATAATTTAGAAGGATGACACCTAACTCGCCCGTGAAAAGAACGATTTGAATTTCCTTTTTTTTTCGAATACATGTGACCCACTTCAGACTTCTTTATCATTTTTCAGCAAAAAGGGAGTTTTTAGTCTTAATATTAATTTAAAAAACGCACTGAAACCACTCAAAACATCCTTTAATACTAATACTGTACGAAAGGTGCACTTTATTAAAGTTTAGTGTAAATATAGTACAAAATAGTTTTGGTAATTAAATGAGTTTCACCTTTTCTTTTGCTTTACAATAAAGGATGCAACTCAGTTTCTGCTAATTATAATAATTTATTATATCACTTTATTTTCTTATGTTAAAATTGAGTAATCACTGGCAACATGGAATACTAAGCATGTTTATCAACAAAATATCTCCTATGCCCCCTGTGTAGATGTTGCGCTCAATCCAAAGCAGCCAATGTTTATTCTAGTCATCTAGTGTATTCAATGTTCTAAGGTAAAGATGCTCATACTGCCTGCATAATGCTACAACGTGTCTACAACTTTTTGCATAGAACTCCAAGATATTTAAGTTAATAGAATTATGGATGGAAAATGGTTGATATCCATTCCAGCCAATCGAATGCTCCAGTGTCATGCCCAATTTTCAAAGGCAATGTCTTACTTCATAGTTGTTATTTGATAGGAACTACCAATGAATGCATTATCTAAATCAAGCCATTCCTCTCAAGGACTTATAAACCGAGCCAAATTAACTATGAATGACATATCACTCTCAAAATTAAATTTCAGTTTTCACTTTCATGATAAAAGAAAAATATCGAATCTTTCTACATTGGACCTAAATACAATGAATCTTGAAGAAAGATAGAAGCTCTTCAGCCATTCAAGAACAAAAAAGACATTTCAAAGAAATTAATAATAATTATTGTAGAATTTTATGAAATTAAACCGATTTTATGATCTGCTTTTTAAAACTTCTAATGATTACGTATTATGATATTTACATATTAAATAATAATCTTTAATCGATCGAAAATACAAATTCATGTTAAAATGATGCGATGCGCTTTCTTCGGCTTCTCGCTGTTGTCTGGTCGAGTCTCGGTCGTTTTTTTTGGAACCGGCGAGACCGCCTGCTTATGCGCGCTTGGTCACGTACGCCACATAGAGCTTATCCGAAATGAAATTATGTAGAGCCCGACATACCGGCGGTCTTTGAAATGACACAGTCTTTCAGTCAGGAACTTAATAGTCAATAGGGAGAAGATAGAGTTTTTGCACTGCCCGCTTCATAATACCGCCGCTTGTGTTCACTGTGGCCACTCGCGAAACGCCACTATAAAGTTCAACCACTCGACCCATGCGCCAGTATAGTGGAGGGAGGTTGTCGTCAATAAGAAGGACCAAGGAGCACACCTTCAATGGATCTTCAATAGCCTCTTTCCATTTGGAGCGTTGCTGCATGGCTAGTATATAGTCTATAGTAGTCTCTTGACCACCGCCGCCAGAAATTCTGGAACATTTGTTGCAGCTCCTCGAAATGGTTCAATCGATTCGATGGTATGTTTTGTAAGTTAGTTTGAGGTAAGGATGCCCGATTAGAAAATGACCGGGGGTAAGACAGGAGAGGTCGGTAGGATTTTCAGACATTGGAGAAATAGGAGAAGAATTTATAGCAGCCTCTACCTGTGCGAATAATGTAGTTAATTGTTCAAAAGTAATTTGTTTTTTACCAATGATCCTCGTTACATGAAATTTTGCTCGTTTAACCGAAGCCTCCCACAGTCCACCGTGATGAGGTGCACGAGGAGGTATGAAAGACCACTTGATGTCATTTTTTAAAAGAAAATTTGATATTTCTGCATCCTCAACAATTTTAGGAATTTCTTTATACAACCTTTTCAAATCATTACTGGCCCCTTTAAAATTTGTTCCATGATCACTATAAATTGTATAAATTGTCTAAGTAGGCTTTAACTAAGGCTCTATTTTTAAGCTTCCCATCCTTAATCAAAAAGGGACCTGCGAAATCTCCCCTTGTTATAAGGAAAGGCCGATTTTGATTAATACGATCAAATGGTAAGTTACCCATTTGACGGACAAGTGATTTTGGTTTGATTCTGAAACAAGTAATACACTTATTTAAAATGCTCCTAACTTCCCGGCGGCCGTGAACCACCCAGTATTGTTCCCTTAAAGCATTCAAGACTGATAAAGTACCTGAATGCAGGTGCTTATGATGTTCATTTAGGATTATCAGTTTTGTTAAAGGATGCTTTGGAGCTAAGATTATTTGGTGTTTTTTATCATAACTTAAACTAGATTTGTTTAAACGTCCCCCAACCCTTAAAAATTCATTTGGCCCTAAAATGGGGTTAAGAGATAGTAATTTTGATTTTTTATGCAAAGGCTTACAAAGCTTTGCACTCGTTAATTCATTGAGGTACATTTCAGTTTGAGCAATTCTTAAAAGTTTAAGCTGTGATTGAACCAATTCGTCTACGGTTAACTGACCAAATAATCTTTGATTTTTATATTTACAGTTGTGGTAGAATCTAAAACAAAAGGCAATAACCCGATTTAAACGATACCACGTTGAAAATCTTTCAAAGATATTTAAGTCATTTTTACACGCTGTTAAAGTTACGATATTTTTTGTTTTTAATACCGGTAAATTATTATTAATCGATTTAAGTATAGGCCACGATTTGGTATCAGCATCCGAAAGCCACTCTGGCCCAAACCACCAAAGACGCGAATTTTCCAAATCGTTAACACTTACACCGCGAGATAACAAATCCGCAGGGTAACCTTTTGTGGGAACGTGATACCACTGATTTGGGTTCTTTTTTGTCTGAATTTCTGCCGTTCTAGAGGCCACGAATATTTTTAATTTACTTGGAGATAGTTGAAGCCAGCTTAAGACAATTGTACTGTCACTCCAAAAATAAAAATGATCGATTATTATATTTATTAACTCTATTATCTTTTGATATAGTTTAACACCTAACACTGCGCTACATAACTCTAACCGCGGTATTGTAAGAGTTTTTAAGGGAGCTACACGAGATCTTGCGCATAGCAAATGAGTAGTTATTATACCATTTTAATTTTTTTTTTTTAAATTTTTTTTTTTTTTTTTTTGGGGTCGGTGGAGACATTCTTTATGAACACTGGTTACGCGGCGCCGCCCCCAGTAGTGTGGAGTCAGTTTCGGCCTATACCCACTAAAACTCCACCGCTGGGTGGTGCCTTGTGGCTCTCTACACTGCGGTCTGCTAAGAAGCAGTCCTATTGCGTCCCATATGTTTAGTCCCACAGGTTCAATTCTGTAGCTTCAAGGAAGTCCAGGATTGTGCCCAGTGGTAGATTTCTTATACCCTCTGGTGTGGGTTTCTCTTCCCCCAGGAATGTTGCCCTGGTTTGATTAAATGCTTCACAGAAGCACAGTATGTGAAGAGTTGTTTCGTCCTCCTCATTGCATCCCCTACATAGCGAGGTAACTGATTTCCCTAGCGTATGCAGGTGTTTCCTGCTGGGCGCATGGCCTGTAAATAGCCCCGCGACCCTTTGCAGTTGTTGTCTGGAGAGGCCCAGTATGTTCTCACCCTTCTTGAAGGGTGGGCTGCCTATAAGTTGTTTGGATTGTTCCATCTTTGGCAGCTGTTCCCAGTAGGATTTGTTCTGGTTTGTTAGCCAGTTGCCGATTTCCCTCTTCCAGGTCTTATCGTTGACACAACATGTTGGTTCAGGGCCTACCAGGCCGTTGCTAGCTCCCTGAGTTGCAAGTTGGATAGCCCTTCTTGCAGCCTTATTGTTGCCCATATTCTCTGCTAGGATTATCTCTGGCCTATTTTGCGCTTCGGCGAGGTTCCTGAGATCCTCCCAGCAGCTTTGCACAGTTCTTGACTTAGTCTCGAACTGTTGTAGTGCAAGTGTTGCAGCCTGGTCTCCTGTGAAAATTGCGAAGGTTTTGCCTCTTGGCAGCCCTTCTCTCATCAGTTGGACACAGGTTTGCATTCCTATTATTCTTGCCTGTAAGTTTGTTGTTTCCAGGCCCAGGTTTAGCATAAGTTGTTTGCCCTGTTGTCCTCCACCATGCCCACAGCTACCCCGATCTTGGATCGTTTGGTTGCCGTGTGCCATACTGAGTAACCTCTTTGCCTGTCCGCTTCTGCGTCCAGTGGTCCCCTTTTCTCTTTGATGACAAAAGGTTTGTCTAGGTATGTGACCTTGGTTCTGTCTGTTCTTAGGGCCAGGCGCCCAAGGTCCTGTATCTTGTCAAATAAGGCATTGTGCCCATCTTTCGATAGGATTGTTGCGCCATTTGACAGCAGTCTTTTCGCCCCCGATATAGCTTTGCCCCAATACCCCAATTTGATATCAAGTGATACTATCCGCACCTACCGTATCAAATACCGGCTTAAAATTCAGACAAGGAGGAGAAAGGTCAATGACAACTTCATTAGCCAGTCAAGTAACCCTGTCCGGGCAATGTGGAGGGTAATTACAGCTCTGAACCCTAGCGTAAAGGAATCGGAGCTGAGTGATATTAATGCCAGCCATTTTAATGAATCTTTCGTGAATGTTCCTGCCAAACTAAAAGAGACTCTTCCTCTGCCTCCCAAAAATCCTTTAGCTTATTTGACTGGCCCTTGCGGACCCGGCTTTTCCTTGATGATTGATGGCATGAAGAATAATGCAAGCAATGATCCATATGATTTGAATATCAGACTCATAAAGACTATTAAGAATTTAATTATTGTTCCCCTGACCAAACTAATCAACCTGGCTATCTTTGAAGGCACATTTCCATCCTGTCTTAAAATTGCTAAGGTCATTCCTATTCACAAAAAGGGTTCAAAAGTGGATGTTGAAAACTACCGTCCCATTTCTCTGGTGCCTATCATCGGAAAGATTTTTGAGTCTTTACTCAAGACTCAAATAGAGGAGTATTTTGAACAAAACTCTTTATTTTATGTGAACCAACATGGGTTTAGAAAGAAACACTCCACCACTGGTGCGGTCCAGAACCTGTGTGACGTGGTGCTTGACGGATTTGAAAGTGCTCTGTACTCCCAAGCCTCATTTTACGATTTATCTAGGGCTTTTGATTGTGTGGAGCATAATATTCTTCTTCAAAAGCTCAACCACTACAAATTTTGTTCGAGAAGTCTGTCACTGCTACAGTCCTACTTGAGTGACCGAAGTCAGTTTGTTTGTTTTGGGGGATGTAGGTCTCAGAGTTTGTCGATTGAGCATGGAGTGCCTCAGGGATCCGTTCTCGGGCCTATCCTGTTTCTTATATTTGTTAATGACCTACCAACTTGTCACCCTGATTGCACTTTCTATTTGTATGCTGATGATACTACATCCCTGTGTACTGATAGGAGTTGCGCAAACATTTCGCTCAAGGCTCAAGAATCTTGTTCTCAGTTTATAGACTGAGCCGCTTCCAATAGATTGTGCTTAAATGAGTCCAAAACTTAAAATATAATTTTTTCCCTTCGGGACGTTGATTCCCAGCAACAATCTTTAGGTGTGTCTGTGGATTTTCTGGGTGTTAGATTGGATAGTGGTTTGACGTGGCAAGGTCACATAGATGAATTGTCAACCAAATTATCAAGGTGTACTTTCCTGATTCGCAATTTGTCTGGGTCTGTCCCCGCAGGTACTCTCAGGACAGCTTACTTTGGATATTTTCACTCTCTAATGACGTATAACTTACTAAACTGGGGTCATTCAGCGCATATGCCCAGGATTTTTGCATTGCAACGTCGATGTCTGCGAGTGATTGCGCAGATTGGATACAGGGATTGTTGTAGGGTCCACTTCAGGCCTCTGAGAGTTCTCACCTTGCCAAGCGTCTTCATACTTCTGTGCCTTGTATTCATTAGGGAAAACCTACCCAGGTTTGCGACTCATGCTAGCACTCACAGTCATGACACCAGAAATAGCGGCTCCTTGGTGGCACCATTTAGGAGACTCGAGCGTACCCGTAATGGCGTGTCTTATTATGGAATTAAGTTCTTTAATGTCCTGCCGGTCTCCGTTAAGGATTTGCCTCTTAATGCTTATAAGACAAAGGTAAAACATTTTTTAGTCACCAATGCTTTTTATTCATTTGAGGAATTCCTGAGCTCAAATTTCAGTGCTATTGTATAGGTTGGGTCTCTTGACTTTTAGTGTTAAGTGTTTTTAAGCATTACTTTTTAGGCTTATATGTGTTTTGTTTTTGTTCTTAGGTAAAACGAACATTTACAGTTTAATACTTTTATTTGGAGTTATATTTTTGACTGACCTGTATAAAAGCTTTATACTTTTTGGCATGAATAAATAAATAAATAAATAAATAGCTTCAGCCCGTACCACTAAGTGTAGCGGGCTTAGTCCTATCAGGTTCTCTAGGGCAGCAGTCGGCGTTGTTGACATCGCTCCTGTTATGCCCAGACATGCTATTCGTTGTGTTTTGTTGAGTATCTGTATTACAGTCCGCTTTTCTGCCGCATGCCACCATATAGGTGCTGCGTATGTAATGATGGGTCTAACCATTGTCGTGTACATCCAATGTACCATTTTTGGTGACAGTCCCCATGATCTACCGAACATTCTCTTACAGTACATAAGAGTTTTCGTGGCTTTATTTGTAGCCTGGATTACATGTTTCTTGAAGCTGAGTTTTTTATCCAGGGTTAATCTACTGACCTTAAATAAGCACAACTACCATAAGCAATCTGGGATGCATCGCAAAAAATGTGTAACTCAATGAGCTTTGCATGTGGGCTAATAGCTTGACGTACAATTTTTATATTATTTAAAGATGGTAATTCGTGCAGTAGTTCGATCCAATTTTGTGCAATGTCGGGAGATATACGTTCATCCCAACCCTGTTTACATTGCCATAATTTTTGGATTAAAACTTTAGTACGTATTATTACAGGTGCAATCAAACCTAACGGATCGAATATTGTTGATATTTTTGAGAGAATACCCCTTTTTGTACAAATATTTTAACTTGTCGATACATTTTGCTAACATCGGCGGTTAACACAACGTTATGCTGTCGGAATCTGATCAAAATAGAAAACAACTCATCCTGTATGGTTGGACCAATCATAAGGATATCGTTCAATGATGTACCAGTAGATGAAGCACACGAGGCATCAAAAACCACCCGCAAAGAAGTTGTGACGCTATTATTATTACAAACACCGTGATGCGGCAAATAAAAAATGTTTTTTCCAGTGTTTTCAAGATTTAGGTTTTTTATGTCAATTTTTCTCATGTGGCCCAATTCTTGATATTCAGTCATAAAGTTTATGTATTTTTTGCGAAAATCAGCGTTTTTCCTAAATTTACGTTTCATTGATTTTAACCGACTTAACGCATTAGGTAGCGAATCTCCTATAAGACTCGAGTTTTCTTTAATAGGTAATGATACGATAAAACTCCCATCAACGTCACGATGAACAGTTTCTTTAAAAGTTCGTTCGCATTCCTGTTCTTCAGACGTATAGAATTTTTTAACAGGATAATCCTCTATACGCCAAAAGTTCTCTAATTGTCTTTCTAAATTCGCGTTGGTTAAAGATAAATTATTGTTTTATTTTGTTAGTCCGATTTATTGGTAAAGGTCCTGAAATAATCCACCCTAAAAATGTATTTTGAAGAACCGGTAAGGAATCGCCTAATCTTTTTTGTTCAGGTTTTAATAAATTATAATAAACACTTGCCCCTATTAATATATCGATGGGTGCAGGCGAATTAAAACTACGATCTGATAAAATTATGCCTTCCGGTATTGGTAACCATGATTTTTTAAAATAAGCGTTGGGTAAATTTTAGGTTATTGAGTTTAGAACTAGAAGGGAGAGATCACAACAAAAGCCGCTATTTGTTGATTTAATGCTTGTTAAAACTCGTTTTGACAAACTTTTTTGTGTTTTAAAATCAGTAGATTTTTGCTGGATATCTGATGTTTCCAATAATTTACAACGATCTGATAAAAAGTCTAATAAATCTGATATGTGTGGATTAACTAAAGGCTTATTAATAATTCGCTCTTCCCATTGATTGAATGTTTTTAAGTCTAACTTGGTAGTTATTAAATAAATTAATAAGGTTGACCATTGTTCGACGGGTTCATCTAAAACTTTTAAAGCCCTAAACCTTTTTTGAAAGTCGTCTAAAAAATTTCTAAGACTGTACTCCCGAGACACGTTATGAATGTTAAATAATGCCTTGACATGATTTTTTATTGTACTTGCTTTTCTTGTAAACGTCGTAAAATATCGACAGCGCGACCCGATAATTCGAAATATTTATCTTCAAATGTCTCTCGCTCGTCAGTGTTGATTTCTGCTTCCTCCAGGAGCTCTAATTTCTCCTTGAATTTCATTAAATTCTTTTAGTATGTTACTTTCAAAGATTTTAAGCGAATTTCCAAAGTTGCGCTTTTAGAATCTGTAAAATTGTCGAGAAATGTACCAAATCTTGTTATGAAACCCTTTATTTGTCCCCTTATTATTATTAATTGCTTAACCCTCGAGCTGACCTCATCGGAGGAGCTGGAGTGATTTTGATTATCGTTATTAGCCATATTTGTTTAACAAAGGTAACAATAAACGTTTATAAATCGATATACCAACAAAAATGACAGTTAAAAAAAAAGCCCATGTTAAATATCGTTTATAGCCCGATAATAAATAAAAATCTACATTAAACGACACAAATAAAACTACTACGGTAAAAAAGGAAACCAAGAAAATAGAACTGATAGATAAATGATAATCAATAAAGGAACTGACTTCATTCGCAGGATGATTTCTTCCGATTGAACCACACCACAAAACACAAGAGTCCAGATAATGATGCAATATTTGATTACTTGCTATTTTTAACTGTTTGTTGTTTTTACTATACTTCCCTAGGTTTAAAAAACCATACGGCCGAAGGACCATGTAGAATTTTATGAAATAAAACCGATTTTATGATCTGCTTTTTAAAACTTCTAATGATTACGTATTATGATATTTACATATTAAGTAATAATCTTTAATCGATCGAAAATACAAATTCATGTTAAAATGATGTGATGCGCTTTCTTCGGCTTCTCGCTGTTGTCTGGTCGAGTCTCGGTCGTTTTTTTTGGAACCGGCGGGACCGCCTGCTGATGCGCGCTTGGTCACGTACGCCACATAGAGATTATCCGAAACGAAATTATGTAGAGCTCGGCAATTATTTTAACAAGAACAAAAAAGACTCAATAATAATTATTTTAATATTTATTTCCTTTATAGTGTAAAATACGCTTTAAAATGTGGTTTATTACCTGTCAGAGTTGTTCTTAGCTAATGGGTCTCTACAATGCAAATTCACTCAACAGTCATCCTTCTGATATTGTTAGACATAAACTCGAACATCACATAAAAATAAATAAAAAAACAATATTTACTGTTCTGTCAACTTTTGGCAATAATAAGATATACTCACCGGGAAACTTCCGTTCCCTTGCATCATCTCAGTCAACATCAATTTACACAATGTCACATTTCAATATATACATATTATGTCAAACATGTTATCTTCATTTAGTTGACGACTAGCTAGTGTCACCTAGAATAGTAAGGGCTTCCCCAGACGCTCCACTGCCGCTAAACAGTAAGCATCTCAACGAATTAGACAAAGGATATATTTCTACTATATCCTTCTGTTTATTCCTGTCAATCGAGCCCCAGGTAAGGCCCCCAGTCTTACCAGACAGCCAGTGGCGGCTCCTGACAGTTCAGGGAGGTAGGGCCAGACCTTGATCTAATTTTATCATCACCGAACGAGTGATCGAAATTATTACATTTTATTATCAAAATTATAACGCAATAAGTTTTCTATTTTTTTTTTAGATAAAAATATACATTTTAAAAATTTTGAAATTTAGGATTTTTAAAATAAAGGAAATGAACTTACAAAAACTACGTGGAAATGTCAATACTTCAGGTCACAGGCAACATACAGTTTTCCATATTTACAGTAAGGTACACAAATAGTAATTTTATTGTTTTTAATAACTCAAAAAAATTTTTCTATATTTAAATCGGGCAACTCCTTTATTTCTACTTCTTGTTCCAATGATAAAGTGGAAAATGGATTTGCTTTTAAAAAACTAATTTTATTCATTGTTTTTAATATTCAATAAAAATAAAAAACACCAACAAAGCCGAAAACGCCAGCCAAATAAAATAAAAGATCTCTACGGAACCGCGAATGCCCGATGGATAATCAAAACAAACAATATCACGCGCGTTTTGCTAGAAAAGATTGTATTGGTTTGGAGCCCGGCCCAAAATTATTTAATTTGTCGTAGCTTTACCACATTGTTTCAAGGACATTTGCTGTGATTATTCGATGTAACACGCATCGATACGGGGCCTGGCGCGACAACTACGTCTTCGATTTCGCATTAGCGGAATCTTGCACTGGCTGCGTTCCAGTATTTAATTTTATAATTGGTATTAAATATTAATATACAGATATTTTTTTGGACTGAAGTTAAATTAAAAAAATATTTTTTTTTTATTTTCAACGTTTATTAGGTAGAGCCGTGGCACTGTGGCTCTACCCCAAAAGCTGCCACTGCAGACAGCACTCGAGGTATTGCGCATTCGTTCCTAATTGAACAGAGGCTTTAACACCTACTTGTGCGGGCATCTTCAAGATGCGCAATATAAAAACAGATCTGTACAGACTTACTCATAATGGCCATATATCTACTCAAGATCAACTATTTCTCACATATTCACCACTATTAAACTTAGCAGCCTGATTTAACCAGTAAACACAACTCTTTTTCCAACACACCAACATACACACATTTCTCTCAAACGTTGCTTTCTGACTGCCCGGCCAATTAATATTTTTGGGTATCCTCTTGACTTAATGATTATTAGAGATCTTTAGCAATATACGTTATTTTAAATATATCAAGTTATTAATTAAATATGGAATTAATTAAATTGAGATAGAATTATTATAGATCATTAAAAGAGTTTTGTTTTAAATGAGAATACATATATTAAAATATAAAATAAAAAAAATATAATATAATAAAATGATAAAAATAAAATATGTTTTACAATAGGAAACTTAATTTATACAGGGTGTTCCACTATAAACCTCACAGGCTGTAACTTTTTTATTTTAAAGTATAATTTTTTTAAAGAAAATGTATAATTAAAATTACTTATAAACACTACCCCCGACATGTGATCCCCTAAAAATCACCTCAACTTTTTATTTTAAATGACATTACCATTATTGCTTTTAATGTTTGGAATGCTTGTAAAATTAATAATTAAATTTCATTTAAAAAGTATGTATTAACATCAACCTTTTTTAAAATTAGGGTTTTCTCATCGTTTTCAAGTTCAATATCTATAATAAAATGAGGTAGTATATTAAAAAGAAGAAACGAGCTCAGAGATTAATAGATCAATCCTCAGCTCCTGTGTATATAAAAAAAATCTAATATACCTCAAGTAAATTATTGTATTTAAGACTTAGTGAACTTACATTAAATTAAATATAACGAAAGGTTTTGTTAAAAATTTAAGTTTATATATCTTTTAAAAACAAAAAATAAGTTGTTTTCTTCTTTTCAATATTTGAGTGTATGATATAGTATTTTCTAAATGAATTTTTACTCTATTACTGACGTAATACCCAACAACATAGGTAACTAACTCATCATGAATTCGTCACAACATTACAGAATTTACTTAAACATATTTTTATCCAACATGTAGAGCAGAATAAGCATTTATAGATGTAGCAAGCTATCAAAGTTCAAGCTACAATTATTTTTTTATTTATAAGTGAATAAAAAGAAACATATGTCCAAATATTTAAATTATCAGTTTTATTGACTTTTTTAGTGCAGTTACAGCATTTCATCTGGTAGGCCTCTATTCGGCTCTAAAAAATTTAGTTTTTTCTCCTTATTTCTAAAGTTTGAATATTAAAGTCCTTTAGCATGGTTTTATACGAAACTATGTACAGGTAAATATTACCTATGTTAACATAAAGATAACTTAATATTTTTTTCTGAATTTTTTTTATTGTATCACATCTTACTAGTGCATTATATACAGTTATTGTAGCATTAATATATGTGAAGTTCCTTGAATTCCTTATAACAATACCAAGTGCACCATACACTTTATTAGTAATATTCTCAAAATGACTATTGAATTTTATATTACTTTGAAAAATAATTTTCCTTTATCTCTGTTTTATTAATTAATAATTTATTATTAATGAAATAAGGAAATTTGATATCGATTTTGCTTAACAACAACAATTTTCTACAAAGTTTATATCTTCTTGCAACTTCTAGATCTTAAAGTCATCAACAAAAAGGAGACTTTCCCAGTGTTTTACCACCCTTGGATGGCTATCAATAGGAATTCAAAAAAGCAACGGCCTCAAATTACTGCCCTGTGGTACCACAGCAGAAACTGCAGAAAAACCCTCAGACATTGATTTTGTAACTTTAAAAACCTGTTGTAGTGAGGTCAGGTATGTTTTCAAATTGTAGCATTTTTACCGTTAAGGTGTAAATTAAAACACTCGATGTACAAAAATAGTTAACTGATTTATTTTATACGTACACACTAAACACGATAACTTAAGACTACTTGAAATATCTATTTACTACTATTTATGTCAATTTTAAAAGTCGCGCCAATATTCTGAAGAATTAACTTGACTCCTAGAACCTAGCGGTTTTTATTGTAGAGAAGGAATAAAAATTAAAGTTTATGAAAGAAAACTCAATTTTTTTTAAATAACGTACAGTGACGCTATGGTACGTTAGGATCTTAAGTATGTCTGAAAAATACAAAATTTGTATTTGCAATTCACTACAGAATGCTACTTAACACATATTCGAAATTTTAAACATGTGCGTGAAATAATAGAAGAGCGCGTATTTATTGTGAAATATTTTTGGTTATTTAATTTAATTATCTAAAATTCACAAACTGTTAAAGTGACAAATATTCTTTCAAAACTTAATTCAACCGCTTATTTGTCCTCAAAGAATTTAAAATTGATTGACCAAAGCATGACCAACTTAGCTTTATAATCCGTTATGTAAAAATAATTTATTGTGACATTTGTTGTAATTCTACAACGGATAAAAACTATAAATTCAACACAATTTAAAATAAGTTAATCCGCGGCAACGTCGCCTTTGCACCATGCCGCTAACGGCCTTTTGATGTTCTATAAATAACCGCTACCCACGCGGCGTCTTTGTGTCAGTCGCTCGTCACCTCTCAGCGAGTCGCCTTTGAGCAACACCACCGAAATAAAGAAGGCCGCGGGGATTCGCTGTGACGTCATCACAAGAAGGCAAATGCTTTGCACACGTTTATGAATCTCGGTAGCGATAAGGACGTGTATTTAGGATAATATCGGCCGTTATATTTAAAGTAGAATGTTTTTTAACGAGTATGGGTGTTAAGACTTGTAAAAACCTAATTTAGGCAAATAATTGTGTCTTTATCTGTCTCTGGAATAACCTCATAACCGGTGTATTGCCTCGATAACTTTCGAAGAAGTTAAGATTTTAATTTGAAATTTGGTACACATGTTGCATTCCTATAAACTATTAGTTAGGATATCTTTTGAGTAATATCGGTTCTGAAAAAGGGGTAGAAAATAAGGGATGGTTTTTATTCTTTGACAGAAAAATATTTGGCTTTGATAAAATAAAAAAAACAATTCATGAGGTATGTAAACAAACTAATTATTAAAAATGAATTATCTTAACCTTCATTTCAATAAGGGTAATTGCAAAAATAAGAATTGAAATGAGGGTTGAAATTTTAAAAAAATTATTTGTATCGAGGGTTGTATATAGAATTTGGGGCTCATACTAATATCAAAAATAATACTTAGTATTACTAACTAATTGTAGGTATCACTTATCTTAACTAGTATGTTCATATTTCATCTTTTTTTTATTTTTTGGTTTTTTTGTATTTTTTTTTAAACAGATTTGAAAAAGAAATTAAACTTCAAAAATTCATGTCATAAATTGGCGGGGGTGTAATTTAAGCAAATTTAAGAAGTTTGTGTATCTAATTTCCTTTTACTGCCTTTCCCAAGTCGATAATTTTTTTTGCCACAGTAATTTTTTAAAAGAGTATTGGTAACAGAATTAATAATAATTTTTACATTAGTTGCACTACTATGAATATGACATTTTGGAAAGCTGTCTAGAAAATTATTGTTCTTAAGATATTCCAATGTGGTCATTGCTAAAAACTTTTTTTTATTATGAATCGCTAGGAAGTCATCTTCAGAGTTTTGTAAAATTTGATTAAAAATAATATATTCATATAAAACAATGTTACTTATATAATCTTTAGGAAATTTAAGACACCCTCTTGTCAAATTTTTAATAAGAGTATGATTATCATCAATTTGAAGGTCATCTTTTAAAGTTAAATTTTCTTTACATATGTCACATTTAGTTCCGTTTCAACTCTATTTCCGTCTCTTGAAGGCAGTTCTAAAACTGCAGTACATGATCACTCCTATAGTGCACCCCCCTTACTTTCTGCAAAAATACGAATTCTTAATGATAGAATAATAGTTCCAGCTATTGCAGAAGATAAGGGGTCATTAATTCCAGCTGTTGCAGGAACTGACTCAGGTATTTACACTATTATTTTATAATATAGGTTTAATATACAGGGGTGCAGTGGCATGTCGTGAGGTTTGTGTTTGGAGGGGCTCAACGTTTGGAGAAGTAAAACAGCAAATAGAAAAATAGGTAAAATTCCTCCACAGGTGGCACGCCCAAAATATGAAATCTATTTTTCAGGATAAACTCATCAATTATCTAATTTTTCTGTCTCTTAAAAAAATGATTTAATTCATATTTTTGCTGCATTTAATTTATGGGAACAAAATAAAGGGTATATTACTAACTGCCTTTCTCCACAATTCTCCACCCCAGAGATAAAAACGACTTATGTTTACATTATTCAAGTTTCATATTATAATGGTATTCATCATCACCAATCGATAAATAAACCGCTTTGTTGGGCTTTAAAAATTAATTTTTTGATATTATTATAATTTCACAAAAATATGATAGAGTGTTTTTAATTTAACACTACATACTGTTTGTTTCAGTTTGTTTTAAGTTGAACAATAATAATTGGTTTTTGTTTACTTGTTAAACTTTCTCTTCACTTTTAAATAAATAAATATGATATAAAACGGTATCATTTTGTTACTTCTCCTGGTGCATGTAAAAAAATCATTTAATTATTTACAAATTTAAGTATAATGTATTTTTTCAGCTAATCAAACAATTACAGTTGACACCGAGTTCGAAGCCGATGTTTCAATTGGTAGCAATCTTCCAAATGTTATTAGTCCTCCTCTGATGTCTCCAACATCTACTCAAACATCGATCAGTTTGAGTTCAGATACTCCGAGGAAGGTAAAATATAGGCATACTATTAAGTCATTAACGGCAGAAAATAAATATTTGCGACAAAGGGTTCAGGTACTTGAAAATCAATTGGAAAATAACTTAGATAATATATCTCTGGACCAATATATGTCTCTGACATTTAAATTTTGCAAGTCGGAAGACACTGCTAAGTGTATTAATATGCAAGTAGCACAAGGGAATAAGAAAGCAAAGGGCAGACGTTATAGTAAAGATTTTAAACTTGAATGCTTGCCTATATATTTTTCTGGGCCCCGAGTTTACAAAAAATATTTAATGAAGAAATATTGTCTTCCCTCACCAAACACATTGCTACAGGAAATGAGAGCAGTTAAATTAGAACCAGGATTAGATAACCCTCAATTTTATAAATTATTGAAAGCAAAGATTGACAGTTTTTCAAAAACAAAAGAAATATTGCATATTATGTTTCGACGAAATGTCCATTAAAGCTAATTTATTTTATGAACGCAATCAAGACTATATAATTGGGTTAGCCATAGGTGACAAAGGGGAAAAGATTTTTAAACCTACCTTGACTGCCTGCGTTCTCATGTTAAGAGGGCTTTACTGTAAATGGAAGCAGCCTCTTGCATATTTTCTTTGTCATACTTCGTGTCCAGCGGAATTATTAAAGATCATTTTAACTGATGCTTTCCAAAAATTGGAAACTGTTGGGCTAACGGTTTGTGCAGTTACTTCCGATATGGGATCCAATAACATTAAACTTTCAAATATTTTAAACGTCTCTCCAGAACATACTGGATTTTATTTAAACAATCAGTACATCTTTTATATTTTTGATGTTCCACATATTATCAAAGCGATTAGAAACATGCTAATTAAATACAACTTTTATATCGATGGTAAAGAAATTTCGTGGCAATATATAAAAGACTTATGAAATTGATAAAACATTTCCTGTGAAAGCAGCATTCAAATTAACAGATTCCCACATATATCCATCTAATTTTCAAAAGGTGAAAGTCAAATTAGCCACCCAAGTATTTAGCTATTCAGTTCATGTGGGTATGAGTTTTTACATAAGATTTGGATACCTTCCTGCAAAAGCTACTGAAACCGCGCAATTTGTAAATACAATGGATCGTCTTTTCGATATTTTAAATTCATCCCAAACTTTTGCGTCGAAAAAATATAATGCTGCATTTAAAGGAACAGCCGTTCAATTGGAGTTCTTACGGGAATGTTTGTCTTTGATCGAAAAACTTGAGGTTCGAGACAGAAATAATATTAACATCGCGAATAAAATGAGGTTCATTAAATGTATTAAAATTTCCATAAATAGCGTCATAAATTTATATAATTTTCTTCGTGACACTGCTGGATTCGAATATTTACTTACCAAAAGGTTAAACCAAGATTGTCTTGAAAATCATTTTGGTAAAATAAGAAGTGAGAACGGAAATTGCATCAACCCGACCGCCATTCAGAGGACTTTTAAGAAATTGCAGTGCGTTAACCTGCTTAACTCAGGTGCAGAAAATTGTGAGGCAGATGCTGATCAAACGCTTTTAAAGCTTCCTGACTTTAAAGACGATTTTGTACCTGA